>NC_081801.1:19890273-19977773 GCF_963082965.1 Carassius carassius | reverse complement strand
TTTTATGACCCTCATCAATCAAATTTTTGGAGACAAGGCATACTTTACTCTCTCTCATGCCTACAAAAATGGCTGGTAGGGACTACGAGTTACTTCCCGGGTTCGTTACGTCACAAACCCAGATAAACCACGCCATTGGGAAAAGGCAGCAAAGGGGGGTGAGGCCTGCTCTGCTTTAGAGAAGAGGGAGAGAAAACTAAGGATGCACATACAAATCTATTCATATATGAATAGTGATTTTGTCTTCTAATGATTCTAATGTATTCACAAGTTTCAAAATCAATGTTCTAAAGCAGTGGTTTTTAATACCGTTCTTCGCATCCCCCACACTCTGCATCTCTCTCTCTCTCTCTGCAATGAACTGTTAAAATTATACAATTATTTTCACATATATGAGAAGCATTAAACATGGACATGCATGCAGTTGCCATACTGTATTAAAGCTTTAATCAGCATAAGCCCGTATATTAAAAGCTAACATAAGCAGTAGCATTTACAAATAACAGCGTATCTAAAAGTATGAGACAACAACAAAAAACATAGGCCTACCATTAAAAGCCATGCTTGCAAAGGTTTTGCACGATCCTCTTCAATAATATCCTCTGTTTCTCAATCGAGCTCAAATTGATAAGTGATATTAACCACGCTGTTGTTTACAATACAACCGGAGCACATGTGCTGAGGTGAAGGACAGAACATTTACACACGCACTAGAGGTGGTTTAGCCAATCACAAAACACTGGGTTAGCTAACCAGTCAGAGCCCATCACCTATTTCTGAGAGAGCGGATTCATAAAAGAAGGAAATGATCAGCGTGTTTCTCAGAGAAGTGGCAGAGCGGTGTGGAATAAAGTAAATTATGTGAAAAATAAAAATAAAATAATAAAAAATTATATATTTTTTTAAACTAAGTATTAACACATGTTAGATTGCACACCATAAACACAATCAAGCCTAGAAAAAAAAAACACTGAACCACCCCTTTAATTTTAGATCTAGTCTCTATATACACACACACCTCTTACTTTATTTAAATAATTCTAAATAAATCTATCTATCTATCTATCTATCTATCTATCTATCTATCTATCTATCTATCTATCTATCTATCTATCTATCTATCTATCTATCTATCCATCCATCCATCCATCCATCCATCCATCGCACATAAATTGTATGTAAGGCAGTTTAGAGACATCAACCTTGAACAGTCCTGAAAGTGGTTTCTTTAATGGTTTTCTTTATTTCCATACCGTAACAATTGATCCTATACATATTTTCGGTCATTCCCTTAAAAGTGCCCTGTGAAGTGGACTGAGAACATAAATACATCTCTTAACAAAAAATAGAGAGAGAAATTTACCCAACAGTCATTTTGCATTACACTCTAGCACTTAAATGATCGTTGATGCCATTGATTCTTTAGAATTAGCCTGCTGGTTTTTCTTATACCCTAAGCAAATTGAAAATTATACAGCATATTTATTATGCATAATTCATCAGGCATTACATAGAGCTAACCTCTTTGAATCCTAGGTGGACTCAAATCAGTGGGTGGACAAAATTGAAGCAACAAAAATAACTGTGAAAATAAGGACTGTTTTCAAACAGGTTTTCTAGAGACTTGAGTTACCAGGTCTACAGTAAACCCAACCCAACTCAGACTTGCAAACTATATTTATGAATTAAAATTTGTTAATCATTGTCTCTGTGAAAGACTTGGAAAAAACTACCCAGATTACTTTTACAATGTCTTTATGTACTTTTTAAAGCATGAAAATATTCATCAATATATTAAAGAATATTTTCATTTGTGTTACAAAAATGAATGGAAGTCTTATGGATTTGGAATGATATGAGGGTGAGTTAATGATGACATAATTTTCATTGTTTGTGTGAACCAACCCTTTAAATAGATAATAACCATTTCATTGATCATATAAATATACAGTAAGGTTCCAATTATTATGTGAGGTACAAACTCACCTGACACTTTAATAGGTACACCTGTTCAAATGCTTGGTAACACAAATTGCTAAACAGCCAATCACATGGCAGCAACTCATTTAGGCATCTAGATGTGGTCAAGATGTCTTGTTGAAGTTCAAACCGAGCATCAGAAGGGGGAAGAAAGTGGATTTAAGTGACTTTGAACGTGGAATGGTTGTGTCAGGGATCGTAAGAGGTGAAGACTCAAGTGCAGGCAGATGCCAAATGCTCTCATAAGATGCCAAATGAGTGATACTACATGAAGCGCTGTTTGTTTACATCACATTGCGCCTCACGTTATGAAAACAATGTTTGGAATATAAATGATCAAAACTTGACATGACATGTGGTCAAGTATGGTAACCCTTACTCGGAATTGCTGCTCTGCATTTATCCCATCCTAAGTGCACACTGTGAACACAGCCATTTTTTGATGTGGCGCCCAACTGCTCGTTGGGGGTTTGGTACCTTGCTTAAGGGCACCTCAGGTAGCTGGGTTTCCATCCAAACTGCGAATTTAACTCATGCGCAAAATTGGAATATCGCACAAAACTTTTGGGAACAAGCACTGTTTCCATCCAACAAGTCAAAGAGAACAAAATTGTCACTTCCTGATAAACTGGCACTATACATCCCTAAGAAATGTACTGTAGGAAAAGTTACTGAATATAATAATTTTCTATAATAAATGACTTGCACCTCAGAACGAGCAGACGAAACACAATGAATGTGGTTATTGCTTTCAGAGGTGGATGCTGCTGTAAGGAATGCAGTTGTTTAACAGTTCTGGGAGGCAATTATACAGAAATACTTTGACAGACTTTGCTCTGGCATTTCCGAATAACCATAACAACATTTTGCTGTGTAATGAGATCAGTCCGCTGGTTAGTCAGGGTTTACCATCCCTTAGCGCAAAGTCACATGACTTTTATGAGGCGCTTGGAGGAATTTATTCGCAAAATGCATTTCCATGTCCCATTATTTTGCATTAACCAATGGTCAAAAACCATTTGGCATTTTTATTAGAAATTTTGCATTTCCATCACTCGATTCTGATGGGATACTTCAAAATGCACATAAAAACAAGGTGATGGAAACCCAGCTAGTCATGGTACTGAAGGTGAACTCCCCCCAACTACAATCCCTGCCAGTACAAGACTCAAACCCGCAACCTTTGTGTTACGAGTCCAACCCTCTAACCATTAGGCCACAACTTCCCACTGTAACTTTGTGACATAGATGAGGTGATACTGATATAGATATTGTATGTTATGTTGAAAACCAAAACATTTGTGTGTTAAAATAAAATTTGTTTAAAAAGTAAAGAAATGCTTATATTACTTTACTGGCCAACGGAGCAAACCAACCCTGTGATGTCACATGTTGTGGTATTGCAAGATGGCGGTGCCCTTGATCCAAAATCTATAACAAAACATCCTTTTTTCTTTAAAGGGGTCAAATACTTTTTTAAAGATCATTATTTTGTGTATTAGGTGTAACTGAATATGTTTACATGCTTTAATGTTCAAAAAACACATTATTTTTCAAATACTGTACATTATTGTAGTTCCTCTATGCACTGCCTCTCTCAAATGCATCATTTTTTTTACAAGTTCCTCCTGACAAGTGCAATTTGCTCTGATTGGCCAACTAACCCAGTGTATTGTGATTGGCCAAACACCACAAGCACTCGTCGGAAATGTACCGCCCTTTCCATAATCACAAGCTTCATCATTCAAAATAAATGTAAAGACAGTTAATAAAGTACTTAGTTTTACCATCAGTTCAACCCAGAAAGGGGAACAGAGTAATGTGATAGACACAGTGATGAAGCTCATATGTGTTTGCAGTACACAAGCCATGGACAGTTAAGACAGCTGACTCTGTGATGTGACCCTGTCTCTCTCTCTATATATAGTATATACCAATATTGCATGCAACTTTAGAGACGGTGCCTAAATTTGCTAATATTGTAGCCTATGTCTAACGTCAAGCCAACTTTATGCCAGTTTTTACCGTCTTTTGTTTTCTTTTCTCTTCATGGATCTTATCTATGCACAATCAGCCTATAACACTCCAAAAAGAAAGGAAAACTTATCGTATCATATGACACCTTTAAAATGGTTACATTAATTTTGTTTGTTATATATTTTTTAATTAAAGTGGAAATCAATTTACCAAATAATGTAAACTTGACTGACTGCTTCACTTCCACTTTAAAGGTGACATTGTTACAGTGAATTTGCACAAACAAGTACTGAGTAATATTAATTAACTACATACACCTATTGTTATGGAGTCAACAGCAACACCAGATCCTTCAGCTCCTACCACTCGTTCACTCCACCTGTCTACTCCAATCAAGCCCAGTAAAAAGCCACCATCACATCCCTTCCTCAGTGTCTGGTCTTGTTGTTCACATGCGTGCATCAACCTTTCTGGCTCCTTACCTGAGCTACTTACCTGTTCATCTTCAGTTGTCTGCTCAGATCTCGGGGTCCACCACCACCAACATAGACACCAGTGTGATTATTCAGTCTATGCAAAATTTGTGATTATTCAAATATGCAAAGCAACACTGTGCCAACCAGTGATTGGAGCCTGGATCTGTTTGCTGAGCACATCCAATCCATCAGTCTCTTCTCTCGCTCATCACCTCTTCAACTCAATCTGCCTCCACCAGCCACATGGCCTGTCTGACTACATATTTCGGAATGCAGTGGGTCCAATGCTTCAACCCTAATTATTCCACAGCGTTCGGGCCAAAATTGCCTACATCCTCTTAGTCCTGTCTAAACATGCTCTACAGTGGGCATAGTCTGTTTGGGATGTTCATGGCCCGATCACCAACCTCGCTCACAGCCTTTATTGCTCACGTCAAGGAAGTTTTTGGCCGAAGTGACAACAAACTATCAGTCAACAACCAACTGTTCCAGTTACGTCAAGGCCAACTTCCGGGAATGATTATGCTCTCCAGTCTTGTGGCTGGAAAGAAGCAGCGCTCATCACTGTGTTCCGACTTGTGGGACTTGAGAACTTCTGAGATCGATATGCATCTCCTCCGCCTACCTCACCCCCAGCACCAGAACCGATTCAGATTAATTCATACCATCTCACCTGTGTGGAGCTTCAATGGAGAAATATTCATGGATTTTGCTTGTACTATGGAGTAGCAGGATATCTGATGTTGGTCTGCCCAGTTCATCCATCACGCCCAGTGTTAAGTACCCTAAAATTGCCACCTACGAATGCAGCACTGGCCTCAGCTTACCACCATACGCGTTTCATTGCCAACTTTAATAAGCCCAAGTCTCCATCCTGGATTCCAGACACTATCAATGCCTTCCAGCAACTCAAGATGTCTTTAAACATTTCCTACCCTAGTTCATCCTGACCCAAAACTCCATTTAATCTAAGTGGATGCTTCAGCAGTAGGGGTAGTCTGTAGATGTTTTGTTCCTCTGCGATCTCTGTAGGAGGAGGAAGCAAGTCAGGCTCGCCAGATCCTGTGGGAGGAGAGACCAAAGGGTTAGTACCCAGTTTGAGGAGTGAGACATGAAAGGTCGTCGCAATGTGGTAGTGAGAGGGTAAGTCTAGTTGACAAATTACATCATAAATCTGCCTCCTGGTGGTAAAGGGACCAATGTAGCGGGGACTCACAACTAGGCAGCCGGAGATGGATGTCCCTGGTGAAAAGCCAGAGCCGGGAGATGAGTGTAGTCTAGAAGGGTCAGTTGAATGGATGATGGAAAATAAACCTTCCCTTCTGGACCCCCTGGCAGAGCAGATTCAGAGCGAGTGGCTTTAGTGATCTGATCATCTATGGACCACAGAATGGAACTTACTATAATGGCTGGAGGAAGTATGGATCCTGGAAGTGAGTTGTTCTCCATGGTGAGATGGATGCAGAAGAGTGCGTCAGCACTTTGGTTTTTGATACAGGTTGATACAGGTTTTTGATACAGGTCCCCACTACATTGGCTCCTTTACCACCAGGAGGTAAAGGCTCCAACAGAACAGCTTGCACTCAACCAACTGGAGATGGTATTTTCTAGGTTGAAGACTCACAATTTATAGCTTGCACCAAAGAAATGTAATGTAATTTTCTGAGAAATATCAGAAAACATAATCTGTTTCTAGCATTTGTAAAACTGCATTTTTCCATCTCAAAAATATATCTAAATTACGACCTATGCTCTCAATGTCAAATGCAGAAATGTTAATCCATGCATTTATGACCTCAAGGTTAGATTATTGTAATGCTTTATTGGGTGGTTGTTCTGCACGCTTAGTAAACAAACTACAGCTAGTCCAAAATGCAGCAGCAAGAGTTCTTACTAGAACCAGGAAGTATGACCATATTAGCCCGGTCCTGTCAACACTGCACTGGCTCCCTATCAAACATTGTATAGATTTTAAAATATTACTTATTACTTATAAAGCCCTGAATGGTTTTGCACCTCAGTATTTGAATGAGCTCCTTTTACATTATAATCCTCTATGTCCGCTACGTTCTCAAAACTCAGGCAATTTGATAATACCTAGAATATCAAAATCAACTGCGGGCGGCAGATCCTTTTCCTATTTGGCGCCTAAACTCTGGAATAACCTACCTAACATTGTTCGGGAGGCAGACTGCAGTTTAAATCTAGATTAAAGACCCATCTCTTTAACCTGGCTTACACGTAACATGTCCGTAACACGACTCTGTTCCAGACACAAACAGCCAGGTGCTCATTCTTCAACCTACTGAAGTGATACGCACTCTCCGTAAAATCAAGGCATGGAAAGCATCTGGACCAGACAGCATTCCAGGGCGTGCACTTAGAGACTGTGCAGTTGAGTTGGGTGAGGTACTCACAAACATCTTCAACTTGTCTCTATCGCAGTGCACTGTTCCAACCTGCCTGAAGACGTCTATAATAGTGCCAGTTCCAAAGCATGCTGCCATAACATCCCTCAATGACTATAGGCCTATTGCACTAACACCTATAATTATGAAATGCATGGAGAGGCTGGTTTTAAATCATATCAGGTCTGCTCTGCTACCCACCATGGACCCCCACCAGTATGCATACACGGCCAACAGGTCGACAGACGATGCCATCAACACTGCACTCCACACTGCACTGCGCCACCTGGAACATCAAGGGACGTATGCACGGCTTCTGTTCATAGACTACAGTTCTGCCTTTAATACCATCTTATCAAACAGACTATTTTACAAGATGACTGACTTAAGGATACAGCATAACATCTGCCTGTGGGTTAAAGACTTCCTAACAAAGAGGCCACAGTCAGTGAGGATGTGCTCACATCATTCCACAACTACGCTAATCAGTACGGGAGCCCCACAAGGCTGTGTGCTAAGTCCATTTCTTTACTCCTTGTATACTCATGATTGTGTATCATCTAATGACAACAACATCATAATTAAATTTGCGGATGACACAACTGTGCTGGGGCTGATCACCAGAGGAGATGAGTATGCCTATAGAAAGGAGGTGCAGAGGCTGACGACGTGGTGCACGGAGAATAATCTTACCCTAAACGTCAAGAAAACAAAAGAACTCATCATTGACTTCAGGAAGAAACGAATTGCTCATACACCACTGCATATCAACGGGGAGATAGTGGAGAGAGTATCAAGGTTTAAATTTCTGGGTACACACATTTCTGAGGACCTTTCATGGACAACAAACATCAAAGCACTAGTCAAGACGGTGCAACAACGGATGTACTTTCTCAGAATGCTTAGGAAAATAAACCTGTCAGCGCGTCTCCTGGTGTCATTCTACCGATGTTCTATTGAAAGTGTCCTAACATATAATATGCTGGTGTGGTATGGAGGCAGCTCGGCTGGGGACAAAAAGGCCCTGCAGAGAGTTATAAAAACCGCACAGAACATCACAAACCAACAGCTACCTGCTTTGGATGATATTTTTAACTCCCGCTGCCTGCAGAAAACACGCAACATTGTGATGGACCCGAATCATCCAGCCCATCAGCTTTTTGAACTGTTGCCATCTGGGAAACGCTTTAGGTCAATCAAAACACGCACAACCAGATTCATGAACAGTTTTTATCCCAATGCCATCAGGATAATGAACCATGAACTGGAACTACAACCTCAAATTTTTACTATAAGACACTCTTGACATGCAGTCAATTAAGTGGAATAACATTAAGCACCTTACTTAATAATTGGCAATTTGCAATATGATTGTAACTACTCTTGCTGTGTACGTTGGAAAGTATAAAAATTTCACTGTACGCTGTACAATGACAATAAAGGAATCAATCAATCAATCAATCAATCAATCAACATACTAATATGCTTTTAATATCCAAATCCGTTAAAGGATTTTTAGGCTGCATTAATTAGGTAAACCGGAACCGGAAACACTTCCCATAACACCCTATGTACTTGCTACATCATTAGAAGAATGGCATCTACGCTAATATTTGTCTGTTTCTCTCTTATTCCGAGGTCACCGTAGCCACCAGATCCAGTCTGTATCCAGATCAGAGGGTCACTGCAGTCACCCGGATCCAATACGTATCCAGACCAGATGTTGGATCAGCACTTAGAAAAGACCTCTACTGCCCTGAAAGAACTACTGGTTTCGTCTGGTCAGAGGAGAACTGGCCCCCCAACTGAGCCTGGTTTCTCCCAAGGTTTTTTTCTCCATTCTGTCAACGATGGAGTTTCGGTTCCTTGCCGCTGTCGCCTCTGGCTTGCTTAGTTGGGGTCACTTCATCTACAGCAATATCGTTGACTTGATTGCAAATAAATGCACAGACACTATTTAACTGAACAGAGATGACATCACTGAATTCAATGATGAACTGCCTTTAACTATCATTTTGCATTATTGACACACTGTTTTCCTAATGAATGTTGTTCATTTGCTTTGACGCAATGTTTTTTGTTTAAAGCGCTATATAAATAAACGTGACTTGACTTGAATGAGAAGATCTGTGAAATTCTTGGGCCACATTGTAAGTGAGGACGGAGTCTGTACTGATCCTGAGAAAGTTCAGGCCATTGCTGATGTGCAGGTGAACTGCACATCAGCAATTTAACAAACTCAGATGGCGTCACTCCTTGTCCTAAGAAAATTAGATAGTTTTTGGGTATGGTGTTGTATTATCAACATTTTATTGAGAGTTGTTCAGCCAAGGCAAAGCCCCTTTTCAAGCTTATCTCCCAGCCAGACACGCAGTGCTTCAAAAAGAGAGGGAGGCATCCTAAAAAGAAAGTTCTACATGTTAAACTCACACAATCAGATTGGACTGAGGAATGCAAATGTGCATTTGAGACTTTAAAACATGATTTGCTTACAAGTGTAACATTAGCTCACCCTGATTTTGATGATCATTTCATATTGGCCGTGGATGCGTCTTTCGATGGGTTGGGTGCAGTACTCTCCCAGATCCCCAGAGGCAGTGACATGGCGAGGCCAGTGGCTTTTGCTCCCAAATGAACTACAGGCTTGAGTTTTTAGCCCTAAAATGGGCAGTATGTGATAAATTCCATTACTGGTTGAAAGGTCGTCATTTTACAGCCTGGACTGACAACAGCCCACTCACCTACATACTCACCAAACCAAGACTCGATGCGTGTGAGCACCGTTGGGTAGCAAAGCTGGCATCCTATAGTTTCGATCTGAAATATGTGCCAGGTGCTTAGAACATAGTGGCAGATGCACTCAGCAGGGAGCCTTTTGTCCAGTCTAGCATCAGTCATCGCCTTGTGACAGAGCCATATCATGCTTTGTTAAATCAACTGAATGGTGTGGTGGATGAAACATTTCAAGATGCTTTCAGATACACAAAAAACTGTCAGCTTGTGAGTACAGATGTTGACCATTGATTTGAACAAACTCAAATTGCAAGATGGTATGCTATATAAAGTGAAGAAAAAGCACAACACGAACAACAAACTCTATCAGTTCATTGTACCAGATTGCCTGAAACAACAAGTTCTTCATGGCATACAGGATGCTGCAGGTCACCAAGGACGCTCACGTACACTCACACTGGCCAGACACAGGTTTTTTTGGATGGGTATGGCGCATGATATTGTGCATTATGTCAAAAACTGCAAGCGTTGCATTGTTGGTAAGGCGCCAGAGCCTAATGCTCGTGCTCCCTTGGAGAACATTCACACCACAGAGCCTATGGAATTGATTTGTATTGATTTCTGGTCAGCAGAGCAAGGAGACAACAAGTCAGTTGATGTTCTCGTAGCGACAGATCATTTTACCAAGATGGCCTTTGCTTTTCCCTGTAAGAACCAGTCTGCAAAACAAGTGGCTCGCCGATTAAGGGATGATATGTTCTGCATATATGGCTTCCTGAAGCATGTGCATTCTGACCAGGGGGCTAATTTTGAGAGTAAGCTCATCAAGGAACTGTTGAATATGGCTCGTATAAAGAAATCACACACTACGCCTTACCACCCGATGGGTAATGGGATCACAGAGCGTTTCAACAGAACCCTTGGGAGCATGATCAGAACCTTACCCCCCAAGTCCAAAGCAAAGTGGCCCCAGTCGCTAAGAATGCTGACTTTCTGTTATAATTGCACTGTCCACGAGACAACCAGCTTTGCACCCTTTTACCTCATGTTTGGGAGGATCCCCAGACTTCCCATTGATGTAATGTTCCAACATGCTTTAAAGAATGATCATGTCATTACTCATTCAGAGTTCGTATCCCACCTCAAAAGAGACCTGAGTGAGGCAGCAGAGGTTGCTCAGAGCTACAGTTCAGCTGAACAGGCTCGTCATGCTAAGCTCTATGACCGCAAGGTAAAAGGCTCTCCATTGACTGTTGGTGACAGGGTTTTGTTGGCAAACAGAGGTGAAAGAGGAAAATGGAAAGTTGCAGACAAATGGGAGTCAATTCCTTACGAAGTGTTGTCAGTAAGATCAGCGATCAATGTCTACCGTGTGAAGGATACAGTCACTGGCAAGGAAAAAACAGTTTACCGGAACTTGCTCCTTCCAGTCAGTTTCCTGTTGAGAGACGATGAAGTTGACCTGTTGTCTGTTTCCCTGTCAGTTGGAGCAGGCAGTGATCCTGGTGATGCTTTGCCTCATGACCAACTTGATGGCGATGAAAAAACACTGCAGTGGATTTTGCAATCTGGAAAGAATGCTGAACTTGATGAGGTTGTTGTCGACTTACCTAGTTCATTCGATGCAGTGGAGAATATTCCTGTGGATGATGTTGGCGATGACAGTCATGGATGTACTGGCCGGGACAGTGATGTGAGCCAGTCATCATTCCTAGATGACCAGTCTGCCCACAGTCACCCCATACAGCTCCCCACACACTCGCCAGCTGATGCACATGCACATGTTCCAAGTAGTGTAGACTTAGAATCAGTTGAGCCTGTAATTTGCACCCAGCCAAGGCAAGACATGACTAGGACTAGGATTGGTAGGACCATTAAACCTCCAAAGAGATTAATTAGTGAGATGAATGACCAGGTTGTGGAAGATTTAAGGTCTTCCGTTGGTTCTTTTGTTACTCTTATGAGACATGTTTTTGCAGTGTAGCCTGAGACTTTACAATGTGCCATTTGAGTGTAGACGGATACTCCATTTTTCTCTGGAGTTTTTGAGCTGTGTCAATTAGGAGGGGTGTAAACGGCATCTCTTGTGTCTATGTTAAGGTTTAGGTTTTGGTACCAGCCTATCCTTACATATCTCTATAGGAGGAGTTTTGTAACTGACTATAAGGCAGTAGCGCTCAATGTAATTTTTTTTTTTCAGTTCTTCAGTTTTCTCTGTGTTGGATGCGCTTCCCTGATTTAGCAGTAATTTAGGGGGGTGTATGTAACGGGTTGTATATAGGTTCTGTTAAATTCCTGCATGAATGGGGACAGCGTCGTCTGCTGGCGTCACTTTGTATTGCGCCGCGGCGCTAAAAATAGCGAATTATGGGTAATCCACAGCAGAACTTCTGATAACTGCTGTGGTAAGTCGCATGTTAAATGCTGCAGAGAAAATATTAGCCAAAATGCTTTAAAGCTCACAACAAAATGTTTTATTTTACTGTATTTTTGTTTTAAAGTAGTTAAGTGATGAATGCCGTTTGTTTGGCGTCGAGTGAGTCATTAAATTAGGCTCAGAGCTGAATGTTAAATGTAGCTTATGTTGCATGGCTTCAAATGCTATTCCTCCATCTGATTTACTGTGCATTTTGTAGGGCTGTTTATGTCTCTGTCTGCGATGTCGTCATGCTTATCCTGATTCAGTTTGGTTTCCCCATATGCAGGTAACTGATATTGAATTTGATGTTGACTTTTGTTGTGTGATAAATGTATGATGTTATTATAACAACTATAATATATATTGAAGACACTGTATTAAGCTTTCATATAACAGAAATGTTTTAGAAGCTGAAAATTTTATTTTATTTTACATTATACTGTGAAAGACAAATTACTGTAAAACATGTATGACTGTAATTTTGTTAAAAAAATTATAATCATACCACTATACGATCACAGTTGAACCAGTTTAATAAAAAAAGAGCAGAACTTCTGATAACTGCTGTGGGCTGTTTATGTCTCTGTCTGCGATGTCGTCATGCTTATCCTGATTCAGTTTGGTTTCCCCATATGCAGTTGTAGCTCCACATTCACAACACAACGAGGCTGACACATGATGAACCGTTACACTTACATCCCTAATACTTAAAGTTTTCAACGAAATTTGGATCAGTTCCTTGACAAAGTTAGATGTTGACTTATTTAAACATTAACAAGTTTTAAAATTGTGTTCTTTAAATGTTAAGCAATATCTAGAGTGCTGTTGTTCCAGACACTTTTATTGTGCTGACATTTCAGACCAACAACAAAACAATTGCAGGTGTCATATTGTCTTAATGGAAAAGTTCAATAAAAAATGCTTTAATACTGAGTAACTTACACAATGTTGTCTGTTTTTGTCCCACCATAGAAAACTGATCAAAACAAATTCAAAACAGTTTTGCAAGAACAGAAGAATTCATTGAAATGACTCACTCATCAATCACTTCTGGTGTTTTGCTGAATCCTGCCGAAATAGTCACTGAAAAATAACCAGAATGGTATTTGAACACACAAACACAGGCAGTGGAGTGATACAAACAGTGAAAATCTCATTGTTCTTGGAATGCTGCTAAGAACCAGAACTTAAAGGTCAGACCGGAAACTAAAGACCTAAGTAAACTTCAGTTTTGACTTGAATGTCAATGATTTCCTCAGAGTTTGACTGTATTTCTATTGCAGGGGATTTTAATATTCAGATAGATAATGCAGATAATGCAGAAAACAAAAAAGAAATGATAACGGTTCTAAACACTTTTGACTTGATTCAGCATGTGCATGGACCCACACAGAAAGGTGGACACACTCTAGATCTAATCAGTAGGGGTCTAAACATTTCATTCATTTTTATTAAGGATGTAGCAATATCGGATCACTTCTGTATTTTCTTTAATATACTGATCTCTGCTACCACTGAATCTAGATCTGTCTCTGTCAGAAGGAGATGCATTAACAAGAACACTAGTGTGCTGTTTGTGGATGCTATATCTTTAACTCCAAGCATTTCTGCAGACTCTGTTGATCTTCTCCTTGATTCCTTTAACTCAAAAGTTAATAATGTTATTGATGATATTGCTCCAATAACAGTCAGTAAGAAAATTAGCAGACAGAAATCAGTTTGGAGAAGAGCAACAGCAGTTCAGACTATGAAAAGAAAATGCAGAAAAGCAGAGCAGATGTGGCGAAAGACGAAACTTGAAATTCACTATAGCATCTATAAAGACAGAATTCATGCTTTTAATGTGAAACTAGCCACAGCTAGACAGAATTTCTTCTCAAATCTTGTAAACAGTAACTTAAACAACACTCATACTCTTTTTGCCACTGTTGAGAGAACGACCCCCCCCCCCCAAGTCAGATTTCCAGGGAAATGCTCTCATACAGCAAATGCAATGAGTTTGCTTCCTTCTTTTCTGAGAAGATTATCAATATCAGGAAGGCGATCAGCACATCCTCAAGTAATGCAGAAGTCAGACAGATTCGGCCGCAATATCAAAAAGATACTATGTCTATTTTTGAAGCAATTGATAGCAAAGTTTTGGAAGAAATAGTGCAGCACCTAAAATCATCAACCAGCTTTCTTGACACACTTCCCACATATTTTTTCAAAAGTGTGCTTAACTGTTTAGAAGTAGATGTCATAAAAATGGTGAATGCCTCACTTATTTCTGGGACATTTCCAAACTCCCTGAAAACTGCAGTTGTTAAGCCCCTTCTGAAAAAGAGCAATCTTGACACCATTTTGAGCAATTATAGGCTAATATCTAATCTTCCTTTTATAGGCAAAATTATAGAAAAGGTAGTTTTTAATCAGCTGAACAAATTCTTAAACTCAAATGGATACCTGGACAATTTTCACTCTGGTTTCCGACCGCATCACAGCACACAGACAGCACTCATTAAGATAATAAATGATATTGACTTAAAATTCTGACTCTGGCAAAATATCAGTGCTGGTATTGCTAGATCCAGGGCCGGCCCTGACCAATTTGCTGCCCTAGGCAAGATTTTACCTGGCGCCCCATGCATCACAGCCCATTTCACCCAGTCATTGTGTTCATGATTTAGCATATATATATATATATATATATATATATATATATATATATATATACACACACACACACACACACACACACACACACACACACACATTACAGCATAACTGTTTCCAACACTCATAATAAATCATCATATTAGAATGATTTCTGATGGAGTAATGATGCTGAAAATTCAGCTTTGCATCACAGAAATAAATGATAATTTAAAGTATAATAAATTGAAAACAAATTATTTTAAATTGTAATAATATATCACAATATTACATTTTTTTCTGTATTTTTGATCAAATAAATGCAGGCTTGATGAGCAGAAGAAACTTCTTTCAAAAACATTAAAAATAGTAATGTTTCCAAACTTTTGGCCTGTACTGTATCCCCCCAAAACTGCACAACTGTAGAGTAAAACATTAATAAAAAAGTGATAATAAAAAATGCGTCTTAAAACTGACATGATTGTACAAAATCATAGTCTGGGGACTCAGAACAACTGCTAACATTAAGTTTAAGGTAAAAATAACTGCCATGAAATTATTAGTATCTTACTCCTATGCAATAAATTGTTCATTCACTACATCTCTTTACCTCTGTCTTTATCCTCTTCTCTTCTTTTTGGCACTGTATCTATCGCAGACTATGGTCATTTATAATGTGTCATGTAAATTCGGCCTTCCGTCACAATCAGGAAACTTTCACCGTGTCTAGAACTGGCGCGAGCTGCCAGGCCCGTTTCTACGAGCTGTGTGTTAACAAAAGCAGTGCTGTCTACATTGGATGCGGTGTCGGGCACGCTACACAACAAATGACCAACAACTGATCGTGCGCGCGCTCTGTTTCTGACGCACTTCAAGCACTCGATGGGCGGGGGATGATTGAAGAGCCGGACTTTTTTTTTTTTTTGCTTTATTTGGTAGTATTGTGGGAAGTCGTGGCCTAATGGTTAGAGAGTCGGACTCCCAGTTGAAAGGTTGTGAGTTCGAGCCTCGGGCCGGCAGGAATTGTGGGTGGGGGGAGTGCATGTACAGTTCTCTCTCCACCTGCAATACCCCGACTTAGGCACTGAACCCCAAACTGCTCCCCGGGCGCCGCAGCATAAATGGCTGCCCACTGCTCCGGGTGTGTGTTCACAGTGTGTGTGTGTTATCACTGCTCTGTGTGTGTGCACTTTGGATGGGTTAAAAGCAGAGCACGAATTCTGAGTATGGGTCACCATACTTGGCTGAATGTCTTGGCTGGAAAACTGGGTCGGCCTTTCTGGGATGGTATTCAAATGGTTCAGGTCATACTTGTGGGTATAGGAGAGCATAAGTCTAAGTGGACGTTCATGACACGTGGAGTCCCACAAGGCTCAATTCTTGCACCGCTCTTGTTAAGCCTGTATATGCTCCCACTAAGTCATGAGAAAGAACCAAATTGCCTATCACAGCTATGCTGATGATACCCAGATTTACCTAGCCTAATCTCCAAATGACTACAGCCCCATTGACTCCCTCTGCCAATGTATTGATGAAATTAATAGTTGTATGTGCCATAACTTTCTTCAGTTAAACAAGGATGTGACGAGTGGGGTGGGGCCGAGAGCCGTGGGAATGGAGCGAGGCCGGTGGGGTGATTGGAAATGCTACACACCTGCTACACTCACCTCTCTCTCGTCCTTCACTGTCGTCGCTCCTCTTTTATATCCTTCCGATTGAAAATAGACAATGGACATTTTTGTCAGAAAAATGTCAGTAATGTCAGACATAAAAGGTGATCTTAATGGTATACAGTAGCTAGGGCAATGCCATGGTGTTGCAAATTAAAGATAGATTTTGAATAATTCAAGTATAAAGTAATATGAATAGCTACAAGAAAAAAATTCACTCAACAAACTCCTTCACTGTCATCATTATCAATACAACTTTACAAGTCTTTAAAGAATATTCCAAATGGCATGTCTTTTATGCAACTTTAAAATGGACAAATACATATATCAGTAAATTGACATTATTTTATCAGTAAGGCTGTGTTAACTATATTAAGAAAAGAAAAACACACATAACGATGACAGTAACTGAGTAAGAATTAAATATTGAATTAAGCAAATATTATTATTCACCGTGCAATCCAGGAACCTTTTTTAAGGCTTCAAAAACAGGGAGAAACTGTGCTTTTTTAAGTGCAACAAAACACATTCTTCTGGGCTTAAATGAAAGGTCTATGGACTTCTAAATTACATATTAGGCAAAAGAAAAGAAAAACTGTTGTTTCAAAATCATAGATATGTTAAATTTTTTAAATTATTATTATTATTATTATTATTATTATTATTATTTTTTACAAAATTACAATTGAGTAATTCTTAGCAAAACAACTAAAAAAATGTTCAATAGTAAGGGAACATAACAATGGCACATTTGAAAAATGAGAATGGCCAGATTCTCCCATTATTCTTTACTCATATTACCACATTATACAGTTACAAAAAATGTCAAATTTATTTTTATAGCCCTCAATGGCATGTTGTTTGCTAATGGAAAATTATAATTAAAATGATACCATACACTTTGGGACTTACAAGATATAGGAATAATCTCACTTTTTTATACTCTTTTAAAAAAACAAGAGAAGTACTAATATATGTCATAAGTTAATATCACAGGGTCTGTTTTTATCGTTGACAACTGAAATGAATTAATAACACTGACAAATGTGGCTGGAAGTTTTTTTGTGGGGAAGTCGTGGCCTAATGGTTAGAGAGTCGAACTCCCAATCGAAAGGTTGTGAGTTCGAGTCCCGGGCCGGCAGGAATTGTGGGTGGGGGGAGTGCATGTACAGTTCTCTCTCCACCTTCAATACCACGACTTAGGTGCCCTTGAGCAAGGCATCGAACCCCCAACTGCTCCCCGGGTGCCGCAGCATAAATGGCTGCCCACTGCTCCGGGTGTATGCTCACAGTGTGTGTGTGTGTTCACTGCTCTGTGTGTGTGTGCATTTTGGATGGGTTAAATGCAGAGCACAAATTCTGAGTATGGGTCACCATACTTGGCTGAATGTCACTTCACTTCACTTTAAGTTTGCCATTTTCATTTTGACACTGACCTGTAAAGCACCGGCATGTCTAATTCTCAGTCTTCATTTTTATGAAATTATGAGTTTAGCTCCACAACTGCCTTGAGGTAAACATGAAATCCATGATACTAAAATGACTGGCATAACAAATAATAGATAACATTATTATCAGTGAGCCTGAAGTTCTTAACCTCTCCTCTCAGAAAAGAACACTGAAAGCTCCCCTAGAACATAACATTTCACTCATTTAGGGTAAAAAAAAGGCATTTCACTAGTGCTTATGGTAAAGAATATGGGCACATGCAGTGCAGGTAAAAGCACACATACAGCATTTAGGCACGAATACTGTACATACACAGTTATAAATCCGCAAACAGAAAATATCAGTGCATTGCAAAAAAGTAAAACAAAAAAAAAACAAAGTACAACTGTGACATAAATGATCACTTCACAGTGTTAAAAACTTGGCTCAGGAAAGCACTGAGTCAAACTAAGTTCCGTCTTGCTCAAGATATGAAATTCTATCATTTTATAATTTTTTTATATTTTATTTTTTTTATAATAGTTATACTTAGAAAATCCATTATTGCTAAATAAACAAAAAGAAAAGAAAAACTCAATAAAATGTACAAATGTACAATGCTGTAGAGACTGGAATGTATTTGAGATTATCCAAGAGAACTAATGTAAACTGCAGATGGATGAGAAATGTGTAGACTGTCATTAGATGACGGTAGTTCCATGGACTTCCAGAAAGCCTGTTATGTTTCACAGACCCTTGAGTTGGCAGGTTACGCATTCAGCTAGGCTTCAATACAAAGTCCCAAAGCTTTTTACGATGTACAGCATAAGAATTCACAAGTTTTGGAAAAAATGAACATACAAATGGCACAATAACATTTGAGGTAAAACAACAGCAAAGAATGGAAAAAGTGTGTGCACAAAATGCTAAGCTAACTCAAAAATATAATATTTGAATAAAAAACCCTAACGACGAGTACCTTAATACTTCAAAAGGCACCTTCTATGAAGATGGAGAACAAAAATTTAACTGGTTTGGTCTTAAGTGCATCCCAAAATAAAATAAAAAGTTCCAGAGACATCATGATTCCAAGCAACTGAACCTGTAAAGAGCTTATTGTGATTTTAGGGGGTACGTAAAAAAAATTTTTTGGCAAATGTTTTTTTGTTTGACCGAAATATAAAAAAGCAGCAATTAAAATATACACAGCACATAAGATTGTGCATATCTACTTTTAAAACCTTAAATAACATTTGTAATGCATTTTAGCACATTGAACTGTCAAGCGATGATGATGTGCTGAGCATCAATTGAGTATTATGCCCATTTCACACTGGATGCACTAGCAGAGTAATAACTGCGCATATAATCTGCGCATATGCAGAGTGGAAACAGCACGTGCTCATTGTGCAAATCTGTTCATGTTTGATATCAACGTGTCTTTTGGCCAAAAACTATGCATTATTGCTTTAACTAAAATAGACTGGCACAGATATAATTGCAGGTCTGCCGCTTCTGCTCGGCTCCTGCTTCGGATTGCTGCATCGCCTCAGCTTCCAGTATGAATGCTCAAATCTGTTAATGGGCACCGGGAAAAATAAATACTGCTTATGCTCTGCTTACGTGTGCAGTGTGAAACAGGCCTTAGTTAAAGTCTTTTGGTCTTAAGAGCTGGAATGATAAATTACTATGTCAGGTTATTACCAGTCATATTGTGAAATAGATTGTAAGTGAAAAATAATGGCTCATAGCTCTACTCATAGGGTTGGGTATCTTTTCGATTGGAATCGAAACTAGGAATTGTTAACAATCGTAATTGATACAAATTCAAACGAAACCCAACCCTACTCATTATGTAACATATGGGCTACACAGGACTGATCATTATGTTTTTCCCAATTATCCAGAGAAGAGTTAGGAAGTAGGAGTAGGAAGACTGAAGAACTTACTGAAGACTTTACAGATGAGTGTCGGATATTTACAACATGGTACAACTGCCTGCAGTTGTATTGTACATAGTTTAGTCACACTTTAGTCACGCCTATTTGGTTTACTAGGTACCTCTAGCTAAGTAACCTTACATAACATATTGGAGACTTCTGGTAGAGAATTTATGATATTACAATTTCCCTGTTTTATAGTCACTTCCTGTTTTTGCTTTTTAAATTCCATTAATGCCCATTTATCACTGTTTTATACAAATGGTGTCATTTGATTGTCGAGATTACCATAAGAAAAAAATAAAATGCGAAATATAAATATAAAATACCCGGAAAAACAATCTTCCTTTGCTCCCCACGTCTAAAACAAATATTGAGAGTCCATACTGTACATGTGTGTGAAATCGTACTAGAACAGAAAAAGAAAAAAGAGCAAAGAGGCTGCAAGACATACTGATGAAATGTACAGGACCGTTCGGATCAACCGGGTTTGAGACTTGAGCAGTGCTGAACGATATGTCACTCATGATAAAGGACAATAATTGACAATAATTACAAATGTGCAAAAACTGTAAACAAATGAGATCCTCAGCCGTGTAGGGGAGGAGCCACAGCCAGGCCACACCTTCACAGCTGTGTGGGGTCCTCCTCATCACTGTCGCTGCAATTTCCACAGCAATCCTGCAGGGGGCAGTATAGACAGAGGCACAGTCAAACACAGACATTATCACATCAGCATTAAAAACTTCATCAAATCAAAAAGGTTGTCTCTTAGCTTCAGGTCATGCTAGTGTGCTAATAAAAGTTGACTCAAACGTTTATCAGATTTTGAAAGAACAGTTTTGAAAGTGCACTTTCTGTTCCTAGAAAACATAGGCTGTTTCTCAATTCCAAGAATGCAAAGAACGGACTTGTGTTCTCGTGGAGACTGGTCTTGCCATGCTTCCTTGGAAGAACGAACTCGGAAGGACGCAAGAACACACCCTTATGAGTATAGAGATGTGCTGTGTTCTTGCTAAACTGACCTCTACTACTACGCTCTCTATTCCAGTTGGTCTCTGGAACTGCCAGTCTGCAGTTAACAAAGCAGACTTCATTTCATCTATTGCTACTCATTCTGGTCTCAACCTCATGGCACTGACTGAGACTTGGATCAAACCTGAAGACACTGCCACCCCTGCAGCCCTCTCCACTTATTTCACTTGTTCCCACACTCCTCGTACCACTGGGAGGAGTGGAGGTACTGGTCTCCTTGTATCAAAAGAATGGAAATTTGATCTTCAGCCATCACCTACAGGTTATGGTTCATTTGAATCACATGCCATTACTGTAACCCACCCTGTTAAAATCCACTTTGTGGTCATTTATCGTCCGCCAGGTCAATTGGGAAACTTCTTGGAGGAGTTGGATGTGCTGCTATTAAACTTTCCTGAAGATGGCACTCCTCTGGTACAGCTTGGTGACTTCAACATGCACCTAGATAAACCCCAGGCTGCTGACTTCAAAACTCTGCTCGCCTCATTTGATCTCAAGCAAGTGTCTACTACAGCGACTCACAAATCAGGCAACCAACTGGACCTCATCTACACGCGCTGTTGCTCTGTGGACAACTCTTCAGTTGCTCCACTGCACACCTCAGACCACTTCCTCATTACTGCTAACCTAGCACTTACTCCTGAAGCAGCTCACACTCCAACACAGGTCACCTTTCGACGGAACCTACGCTCACTCTCTCCATCTCGCCTATGTTCTGTGGTTTCATCCTCGCTTCCTGCACTCTCTCAGTTTTCAGCTCTGGACAGGAACAGCGCTACTGACACTCTTTTCTCCACTTTAACATCTTGCTTGGACAACTTTTGCCCACTGTTGTCTAGACCAGCACGCACCGTCCCATCTGCCCCCTGGCTGTCCATGGTTCTCCTTGAACATCGCTATAAACTTAGGGCTGCAGAGAGGAAATGGCAGAAATCAAGAAAATCTACAGACCTCAGTGTGTATCAGTCTCTCCTCGCTTCCTTCTCTGCAAATGTCTTCACGGCTAAAACATCCTACTACCACAACAAAATTAACAGCTGTTGTGATGCTCGGACACTCTTCAAGACTTTCTCTTCTCTTCTTAATCCGCCACCACCACCTCCTGCATCGACTCTTACAGCGGACGACTTTGCCGTTTTCTTCACAAATAAGACAAGAACCATCAGTGACCAATTCTCCACACCGCAGACCGAGGGCAACTTCACAATGATCGACGCACACTCTTTCTCCTCCTTCTCCCCACTCTCAGAGATGGACGTTTCCAAACTTCTCCTGTCCAATCATCCTACTACTTGTCCACTTGATCCAATCCCCTCTCACCTCCTTCAAGCGATCTCTTCTTCAGTCATACCTTCGCTTACTCACATTATCAACTCCTCTCTTCACCCTGAACATTTCCCTCAGCATTCAAGAAGGCTCGGGTAAGCCCACTTCTCAAGAAACCATCTCTAAATCCAGCGCTTCTTGAAAACTACAGACCAGTATCCCTTCTTCCATTCATTGCAAAGACACTTGAGCGAGCTGTGTTCAACCAGCTTTCTATGTTCCTTGTACAGAACAACCTCCTGGACAGCAACCAATCTGGCTTCAAAAGTGGTCACTCAACTGAGACTGCTCTGCTCTCAGTTACTGAAGCCCTGCGACTAGCAAGAGCAGCTTCAAAATCCTCAGTACTCATCTTACTGGACCTGTCTGCTGCTTTTGGCACCGTTAATCACCAGATTCCAGACATGGGGACTTGTGACTTGGTGACTTGGACTCGAGTCGACTCGAGTCGCTATTTTTATGACTTGTGACTTGACTTGACAAAAAATAAAATACTTGAGACTTGACTCGGACTTGGAAGTTAAAGACTCGGGACTTGACTTGACTTGAGACACGATGACTTGAATGACTTGAGTGTTAATCACATCATTTTTTCAGTTTGAATATAAAATATATAAATTATTTTTAAAAATAAAATTGATTACTCAGCTGGAGCGCAGGCTGAGAATCGCGTTGTCATGACTGGACCAGGACACTATCATCAGTCATGCCCTCTCTACCTTACGCACACCACGGCCACTTAGATCAGATATCACATCACATCAACATCTCAGCTTGAGGGGTACCGAGGGTCATCGCTTTTGTCATCAATAATTCGCGCCTAAAAACGCGTGGAAATAGCTAGGCGCGCCGCTTTCTCCTTGTTTCCAAAGTGCTCGGGCAGTTGCGCCCCTGAGGCGTCTGCCATTGCTAAGCAACCATGACGCGCTCTCTCCATGAAGACGCGGGAATTTCAGCAAAGGATAAATGGATTTGCAGCACTAAAAATCGCTTGCAGTAGCTCTGCTACTAAATTTATTTCAAAATGGCAATCCATATACAGCTATGATCAGCTGTTCCTTCATCTTGGCTGAGCTTTCAACGTTGTTAGGGGAAAGGATGAAGCTGATTGATTGGTTATTGTCACATGACCAGCGGTGCGCTTGCGGCTCTCTGAAAAGTTGAGATGTTTTTAACTCGATGCGGAGCAGACGCGATTGGAAAAAATATACTCTGAGAGAGAGTGTGTGTGTGTGTGTGTGTGTGTGTGTGTGAGAGAGAGAGAGAGAGAGAGAGAGAAAGAGAAAGAGAGAGAGAAACACACTCGTGCTTCACCTGATGAAGGAAACCCAAACTGAGTCTGACTCCAATCACAACCCCAACATTCAGAAACTAATTGACAAAAATCTGAAGTATAATTATGATGAAAAATGAAAAAATTAATTTGAGCTCCAAACCAAACTCCAGTGTTATTCGGCCCTAAACAGAACCACAAAACTGGCAAATTACTTATCACTCAAGCCATTAAAAGAAAGACAAATCCTTTCAAAATATCGACTAAGTGATCATGATTTGGAAATAGAGATTGGTAGACATAAAAGATCCTGGCTACAGAGTGAAGAGAGACTGTGCAAACACTGTGAGCTGAATCAAACAGAGGATGAGAAACACTTCCTTCTGGTCTGTCCCAAATACAGCACTACAAGAGAAACATTCTTCCACAGTTTGAAGCTTTGAATCGTTCATTCTTGTCTCTAAATGACTCAGAGAAACTACTCTATATACTTGGAGAGAATGAGACGGCAGTCACACTAGCTGCTAAATATTTATACACCATACACACCATACGAAAGGGATCATTTATTGTATTCAACTGTTTTATTTGATATTCTTAATTGTATATAATTACTATTATTAATATTAGAAATAGTATCTGCTGTTGCTATTTTATTGTATTGTTATTTAGCTGTTATTTGTTTTATGGACTCAATGTTGAAAATGTAAAACATTTCAAACACTGTTGGCAGAAGTGAAAAATAAATAATTTTATGAAGTTACAATTTTGTTAGATTCCATGATGTATTTTACTGAACATGAGTATTTACAATGCAAATCCAAATTATTTTAATTTACTGACAGTTACTTATATCTTGTCTTTTAACTTTATTAAGATCAGACTCTGCAGGTAAAATTACAATAATAAGGTGACTACAGGACTTGACTTGACTTGACTTGACATAACTTGTGACTTGACTTGAATTGACTTGCCCAAGAAAAAAATACTTGGGACTTACTTGAGACTTGAAGGTTAAGACTTGAGACTTACTTGAGACTTGCACATGTGTGATTTGGTCCCATCTCTGCCAGATTCTCCTGTCCACCCTCAGAAAGATGGGCATCTCTGGAACCGCACTCCTGTGGGTTAAGTCCTACCTCTCTGACAGATCCTTCAGTGTGTCTTGGAGGGTGATGTTTCTAAGTCACAACACCTTGCTACTGGAGTTCCTCAAGGCTCAGTACTTGGACCACTTCTCTTCTATCTACATGACGTCATTAGGATCTGTCATTCAGAAGCATGGCTTTTCTTACCATTGCTATGCTGATGACACCCAACTCTACTTCTCATTCCAACTAGATGACCCGACGGTAGCTGCTCGCATTTCAGCCTGTCTGAGTGACATTTCTAGCTGGATGAATGACCATCCCCTTCAGCTTAACCTTACGAAGACAGAACTCCTGGTGATTCCAGCTAACCCATTGCTTCATCACAACTTCTCTATACAGCTGGGTTCGTCAACCATTACTCCTTCGAGGACAGCCAGAAACCTAGGAGTTGTGATGGATCATCAGTTAAGCTTCACAGACCACACGACCCACTGCTACAACGACCCGGTCCTGCAGGTTTGCCTTATACAACATTAGGAAGATTAGACCCTTCCTGTCAGAGCAAGCCACCCAACTTCTTGTCCAAGCTCTTGTTCTCTCCAGACTGGACTATTGTAATGCTATCCTGGCGGGCCTTCCTGCATGTACTGTCAAGCCTCTGCAATTGATCCAGAATGCAGCAGCAAGGGTTGTCTTCAATGAGCCAAAAAAAGCTCACGTTACTCCTCTCCTCATCAGGTTACACTGGCTACCAGTAGCCGCTCGCATCAAATTCAAGGTACTGATGCTAGCCTACAAGACGACCACTGGCACGACACCAACATACCTAAACTCACTGGTTAAATCTTATGTGCCCTCCAGAAGTTTGTGCTCTGCAAGTGAACGACGCCTTGTGGTGCCATCCCAAAGAAGTTCAAAATCACTCTCACAGACCTTTTCCTGGACTGTGCCGAGCTGGTGGAATGACCTCCCATTCTCAATTCGTACAGCTGAATCTTTACTCATTTTCAAGAAACATCTAAAGACTCATCTTTTTCGACAGCACTTAACCAACTAATACTAGCACTTTTCCTTTTCTTGTCTTTTCCTTTATTAAAAAAAAAAAAAACTGGCTATGCGTTCTATACTAGACTAACTGAGACTTGTCATGGCACTTGTATACTGTTGTTGTTCTCTTGTTGACCTGACTGCCTCTATTGTTCTCATTTGTAAGTCGCTTTGGATAAAAGCGTCTGCTAAATGATTAAATGTAAATGTAATAATCACAGCATATAATGTAATATTGTTAAAACATTTCAAACTATTGTAAATAATTTTTACGTACCGTATATATTGTATATCACCTTATTTTACAGCATTATATGTTTAACTATGAATAAGATTCATTTTAATATGCCAATAAAAAAAACTGCAGACTTTCTCCGGGTCTTACTGTTACGGATCACTCGGGAAGCTGAGGAGTAACAGAATGAAGATGTTCTCGGAGAGAATCGCTGGAGAGAGCAGAAGAGGAGTTAGTCCTTATAGTAAGCATACAGAAATGATCTTGTCGCGAACGTGAACGTGTGTGTGGCTTTTATTGTGCTGCGGTGATAGGCTGGTGATGAGGATCAGGTGGATGTGATTTAGAACTCCGGTGAGGTTGTGCGTTGTGATTGTGTGGAGGTGGAACCTGGCGTGTTTGTAACAGTACCCCCCTCCCCACGGCCCGCTCCTGAGGGCCAGGGACCCCGACGACGTGATGGGCATCCTCTTCCCTTGGGAGCTGGACAGTTGGGATGATTGGAGTGGAAGGTATCGAGTAAGGTGGGATCCAGGATGTCGTTGCGTGGGACCCAGGAACGTTCCTCTGGACCGTAACCTTCCCAGTCCACTAGGTATTCCAGCTGCCCACCATGCCGCCGGGAGTCCAGGATGTCCTTGACTGTGTAGGCCGCGCCGTCATCTAGGAGGAGAGGAGGGGGGGCTTCGGCTTCACCAGGTCCTGTGGAGGGAGAGACAGAAGGATGGTGAGGTTTAAGGAGTGAGACATGGAATGTGGGGTGAATCCGGTACTCAGGGGGAAGCTGGAGTTTGTAAGTTACTGGATTGATCTGCTGGGTGATGGTGAATGGGCCAATGAATCTGGGACTGAGCTTGCGGCAGGGTAGATGCAGGCGGATGTCCCAGGTGGACAGCCAGACCTTCTGACCGGGTTGGTAGTTAGGAGCCTCGGATCGGCGAAGGTCGGCTGTCGTCCTGCGTCTGTGAAGTGCCCCCTGAAGTTGGCGATGTGCCGCGTCCCAGACCCTCTCGCTCTCCCGGAACCAGTAGTCGATGGCGGGGACATCCGAGGGTTCACCTGACCAGGGGAATAGAGGTGGTTGGTAGCCGAGTACGCACTGGAAGGGAGTGAGTCCGTTGGTGTGTTGGCGGAGGGAATTCTGTGCGTACTCGGCCCACCCCAGGAATTGGTTCCAGGAGTTCTGGTGGCCGTGACAGAAGGTGCGGAGGAAGCGTCCGATCTCCTGGACCTTCCTCTCCGTCTGCCCGTTTGATTGAGGATGATACCCGGAGGACAGGCTGATGGCCACACCTAGGAGGGAATGGAAGGCTTTCCACACCCGGGAGATGAACTGGGGGCCTCGGTCCGATACGATATCTTCTGGGATGCCGAAGTACCTGAAGACATGGTTGAACAGTAATTCAGCCATTTCCATGGCTGTAGGTAGGCCCTTTAGAGGAAGAAGACAACATGATTTAGAAAATCTATCCACTATAACCAAAATACAGGTATTTTTATCTGAAGGCGGGAGGTCAGTAATGAAGTCCACCCCTAGGTGTGACCACGGGCGATTAGGAACGGGCAGAGGATGGAGCTTGCCAGATGGTAGATGGCGAGGACTTTTGGACATGGCGCAGCTGGTACATCCACTCACGTACCTCCTGACATCTGAGGCCATGTTGGGCCACCAGAAGCATTCCCTTAGCAGCGAGAGGGTTTCATTGACCCCCGGGTGACCAGTGCCAAGTGACGTATGAGTGGAGTGGATGAGTGGGGTGCGCCGTGTCCTGGGGTTTTATAGGTGTCCCGGTGGGCAACCCGTCGGGGGGGTTGGTAGGAGGCTCGGCTGGAGGAAGAGTGTCAGAAGACCAAGTAATCGGAGAGACAATGATATTTTCTGGGAGGATGGTTTCTGGAGTTTCAGATTTCTCTTCGAGAGCGTAGCATCTGGATAGGGCATCGGCCTTTACGTTTTTCACCCCTGGGCGGTACGAGATGGTGAAGAATAATGCCCAGCGGGCCTGTCTGGGATTGAGTCTCTTGGCTACTCGAAGGTATTCTAGGTTGGTCTTATGGTCAGTGAGGACTTGAAATGGGTGTTTGGCTCCCTCTAGCCAATGCCTCCATTCCTCCAGAGCTAGTTTGATGGCTAGCAATTCCTGATTTCCGATGTCGTAGTTTACCTCCGCCGGGTTGAGTTTCCGGGAGAAGAAGGCGCATGGATGGAGGCAGCTGGGATTCCCCTGCTGCTGGGATAGGACCGCTCCCACTCCGGTGGTTGAGGTGTCCACTTCCACCATGAAGGGCCGATCGGGATCAGGATGGACCAAGAGTGGGGCGGTCGTAAAGGCCTGTTTAAGGGTTTGAAAAGCTTCTGTGGCGGTTGGAGTCCAGGAGAGAGACTTAGGTTTCTGGTGGAGGAGATTGGTAAGAGGACTGGTGATGGTACTGAAGTTGCGTATAAACTGTCTATAGAAATTGGCGTAGCCAAGGAACCGCTGCAATTCTTTGATGGTGGTTGGAGTGGGCCAATCCTTGACTGCGCTCACCTTCCCCTCGTCCATCCGGATGCCACTGCGATTGATGGTATAGCCAAGGAACTGCACTGAGGGCTGATGGAAGGAACATTTTTCGGCTTTGAGGTAGAGCTGGAAGTCCCTCAGGCGTTGCAGGACCTCCGCAACGTGGCGTTGATGTTCTGCCAGGCTCCGGGAATAGATGAGGATATCATCGATATATACCAAGACGGACTTGTGGAGGAAATCCCGGAGCACCTCGTGGATGAAATCCTGGAATACGGAGGGGGCGCTAACAAGCCCATACGGCATGACGCAATATTCGTAGTGACCAGTAGGGGTAATGAAGGCGGTCTTCCACTCGTCCCCCTCACGTATCCGGATGAGGTTGTATGCGCTGCGGAGGTCCAACTTGGTGAACACAGTGGCACCACGGAGATGTTCCAGGGGAGCTGGGACGAGGGGAAGTGGGTACCGGAATTTTACAGTGATGTTATTGAGTGCTCGGTAATCAATACATGGCCTCAAGCCTCCATCCTTCTTCTCTATGAAGAAAAAGCTCGAAGCAGCAGGGGAGGTAGATGGACGAATATACCCTTGGGCCAGCGCCTCCTTAATGTATTCCTCCATGGCCTTCTCCTCGGGAATGGAGGCCCGTTTAGGGCAGAAGATGTCGCTGAAGGGGGCGTAGCATTGAGGAATGGTGATGGACTGATTTTCGACTGGGCTCTCAATAGACGTGGAGTAGACTGGGAGAGTTTCAGGGGACGGTGTGACTGGAACTGGACAACCGGAGATGCATGATTGGAAACAGGCTTCGCCCCACTTCAGGATCTCACCCGTCTTCCAGGAAATCACGGGGTTGTGCTGCTCCAGCCACGGGCGCCCTAGAATAATGTCAGCGGTGGATTCCTCCAGAACCAGCAGATGGATCTCCCCGTGATGGAGTAGTCCAGTTTGGAGGGATATGGGGCCCACACTATGGCGCACGCACTTCCTGCTTAGCGGCCTGCCGGTGATTGTGTGGACCTGGTAGGCTGACGGCGTGGCCGTGGTAGGGAGTTTGAGCTGACGGCAGAGGGCGCCGGAGATGAAGTTGCCGGCTGACCCAGAATCGAGGAGGGCGGAAACTGGAAGAGACATGTCAGCGGCAGTAAGTGTCACAATAGTGAATAGTGACTCGATGCATCCTCGATATTAAGAACACATCCGGGCACTTCCATACATCCTCTGTACTTCTTGAGAATTGGAAATGAACTTCGATGGTTAATGATGACGTATAGCAAGAACACAAGAACGCAAGATCGCTGAAGAACGCATATTGAGAAACAGCCATATTCTAGCATTAACAGTAGCAATTTAAAGTTAATTCTTCTATTTTATTAAATTCTTCTTCTTCTTTTAAATGTCCAGCCCAAACTTCTTGTTTCAATAGGAAATATATCAACACAGGAAAAAATTGCTTTTGTCAAATCATTTCATGATTCTTCTACCATTTTAGAATGACAGCCATAGTTTTTTGTTAGAAAATAAAAATTTGTATTTACATTCCGATTAAAAAGAGTGCCTAGAGGTCCAAGTAAAAATGAAAAGCAAGACAAAAGGCTCTAAAAAGTTATACATTGTAATGAGAGTATATTAGACAAAAAATTTAATGTACCTGACTAATTATGTAGCAAGTAGAGGGGGAAGAATACCTACACACTGATATTTATTTCATTACAAGAATCACCTGCAAAGCCGTATACGATTTCAGCATCAAACAGGACACAAAACGGTTCAGATACACTTTGGCAGAGCTGTTTAACCAGATGCTGACAACCTCATTTACTAATGGAACAAACAATAATGCCTTGGATTGACCTCTCCAGTCCAGGTCAGGGGGAACAGTGCCATCCAAATTCAAGATGTTAAGTTATTTAAAGCACTCTGTCTCTATCATCTGATTGGATCAATAAAATAACACTCAAACTTAAAGTCTAACTAATATAGGGAAAAATGGGGCTTGTTGTTACAGGGACAAGTTATGACAAGGTCCATCTCAGTAACTACAAAGGTTTGAAAAATTAGCATTTTTATGAATTTCTGTCCAGGGGTGCGTTTCCCAAAACCATAGTTGCTAACCTGTTAGCAACTTAGTTGGTTGGCAATGGGAAATTGCATTGCAACCAACAAAGTTGCTAACTTAGTTAGCAACTATTGTTTTGGGAAACGTAGCCCAGAGCAGTTATCGTGAACCAAAATCAAAAAATATAAAATATTAAACATTTGTTATTGGAAATAACTGATTGGATTGCTAAAACTAAAATAAAAATTATGAAAACTACTTAGATATATCTGTAAAAAAATTTTTTTATTAAAATGAAATAAAATATATATATTTTTTAAATGAAAACTGAAAACATAAAAACAAAAGTAACTTCAAAATAAGAAAACTATACATATATAAATAATATATTTATATTACACATATTTACTATATACTTAAATATAAACTATGAGTATACAAATACAATTTAAATAAATTCTAATTAAAATGACAATGTCCGTGTCAAATTAATTCATATTAAAAGCAATTTATAATGTTAAGTTAGAGTTACATTTACCTTACATTATAATATCTTGATATTGTTTCTAAATAAAGACTATTAAACAGTTATAAAGGTTATAGCATGAAAGCGGTCATAACGTTTCATGAATGAAAATTTGAAGGGGTTCAAGGGAGAGGGCGACGTCCCGATCTCTTTCTCTGTTTTTTTTTTTTTTTTTGAAAAAAAGTAAGGATGTATGGAAATAAAGTTAGGCATTTAATTTAAATGTATATTCAGCAGTGAAATCAACTAATATTACCAACACCAACATCTATAAAAAAACATTAGTGTTGTCTGTCAGTTGATAAAAAAATTAATAAATAAATAAATCACACATTTTTCTATAATTAATCATGATTAATTGCATATTAATAGATTGTCATAATTTCGCGTGAGGCATCAGACTTATAAGTGCATTACCACCAACTATCTCACAAATGAACGATATTCTTTGCTGTTTTTTCCTGTGCTGTGGATAAGGTGCTCACCTTATCATTATCTTATCAGTATTTTTGTTAGCCTCCCACCCACCATTTTTTTTTTTTTTACATAATCACTGAATGACCAGAAAGGACCACCACCAGTTCTAAGTTTAGTTAAAATGACTAATATGCATTCATATATGGTTACCAAGTTTTAATTTTAGTTACTAAATTAATGTATAATAATTAGGGATGCACGATATATCAGCCACCATATCGATATCAGCCGATAAATGTAAATTTTTCTGTTATTGTTATCAAACCAATAAGAAAATTTGGTCGATATCTTACAGCCGATTAATAATGCATTATTTCATGCAGAGGCACTTCAGATGCGCACTGTTCACAGTGAAGGTTTTTATTTGCTTGAAATATCATTGGAAACACTTCGAAAAGGAAAATACAGTGAACTGCAACATGTGCAGGGCAAGTCTGTCATATTATAATGAGATATTTGGCTACTCTAAAATAATGTAACAGAATCTTTGATCATTAAATCAGATTTTTCTCATTTACAATGTGTTTGGTTAAGCTATAGCCTATAGAGTGTTAATAGAGCACTTCAGTTTGCTGGTGATCATCTTACAACATTAATAACTATGATTGAGATTGTCATATATATAACATTATAATGAGAACACTATTATAATAAAACATGAATTCTTTCGGTTTCGAAAAGAGCCAAGAGCACATCCACAACAGAAGTTTCTGAAACATTCTGATTAGCATGTAACTTAGTTCGAGTTCATGTGTGCATTTGGTCTTTTTGTACATATACAAGTTGTAATATTATATTTATGTTGTATAAATTACAAGGTAAATAGAGACAACGAGAGATGAATCTCCTAATATGTCGTATTTACCCATTTACCTAAATTTGTTACTTCAGACTTACGTGCCCTCTAGAAACTTGCGTTCTGCAAGTGAACGTCGCTTGATTGTGCCATCCCAAAGAAGCACAAAGTCACTTTTATGGACTTTTAAATTAAATGTTCTCTCCTGGTGGAATGACCTCCCCAACTCAATCCGAGCAGCTGAGTCCTTAGCCATCTTCAAGAATCGGCTTAAAACCCATCTCTTCCATCTTTATTTTACCCTCTAACTTTAACACTCACTATTCTAATTCTATTCTTAAAAAATCTAACTACATTCCTAATCTTTTTGTATTCTATTTTCTTTTCATTTATTATGCAATTGTGAAGTGTGTGTGTGTGTATACATATATATACAGGTATTGTGAGCCGTGTCCCGGGCACCTACCAGCATTGCCCTGGCAACGAAGGAGATCCACCTGCACGCAATCACCACGGGCTGATCGGACCCAGCTGAAGCCGATGAGGAGAGGACTACAAAAGCTGCACCCGAGAATACACGGGTGAAAAAGATCTCCAGACGACAGCCAGTTAATGTTGTGTCTCTTGTCCCTCCAGAAAGCAACTGACCGATCAGCCCGCCACCTGAGCACCGGACACCAAATCCCCTTGCACTCAGCCAGACGGCGAACAGGATCACGCAGCACCGAGGACGAGCACCTGACACCTCTGGCACCCTCACGGACACTTCTATTAATAAATACACCCTCCGGGGCTTTAAACTTTCACTGCAGCCTGTCGTGTGATTCTTCAGCCCGCCACACTGGTGGAGAATGCGGGCAAACTGTTGAAGAATCACCGACACCACGACCCTCTTGACTCACCGATTTGATGACCGTCCACATCGACATGGAACATTATTTGGGCATGTTCGAGTCCATCGCCACTCGAGAGGACTGGCCCCGCGAAAATTGGGCACGGATACTGGCCCCGTTGCTAACCGGGGAACCCCAGCAGGCCTATTTTTCCATGCCAGCGAGCCAAAAGGAATCATACGACGAACTACGGAAGGAAATCCTGGCCAGCGTAGGTTTGTCTCCCATCGCCGCGGCCCAATTGTTTTGAACATGGGAGTATAACAGTCGGTTGCCAGCCCGTGCCCAAGCCGCCGGGGACCCCAGCGCTGCCCAAGTGGCCGAACACGTCGTCGTGGACCGGTACCTGCATGCCCTGCCACGGCCCCTTCGGGGCTGAAGCACTGCTGGAAGCAAGTAAGGGTGGTTGAGGGAAAAGAGGTCCAACCACCACCACAACCGACCCCACACTTCGTGGTCCAGAATGGCCTGCTGTACTGTATCGCACAGTGGAGAGGGGAGGAGGTGAAACTGCTGGTAGTCCCACATACAAGGACACAGATGGTCATTGAGCTCGCCCATTCCCATCCTATGGCTGGCCACCTGGGGGCGCAGAATACTACCCAACGGATCCGAGACAGATTCCATTGGCCCGGCATGGAGGCGGAGATCAAACGATTTTGTCAGGCTTGTCCGGACTGCCAACGGACGTCGCCACATACCCCTCCCCCAGCTCCGCTTATTCCGCTGCCCATCATCGAGGTGCCATTTGAGCGAATAGGAATGGATTTAGTAGGGCCACTGCCAAAGTCCGCCTGGGGACACGAACATATATTAGTCATCGTGGATTATGCGACCCGGTACCCCGAAGCCATTCCATTGCGCAAAGCTACATCCAAGGCCATCGCCCAGGTGCTCTTCCTGCTGTGCAGCCGGGTTGGCATCCCCCAAGAGATATTGACCGACCAGGGCACCCCCTTCATGTTCCGGACGATGGCTGACCTCTGCCGCCTCCTCAAGGTAAAGCAGCTTCGTACCACCATCTACCACCCTCAGACCGATGGGCTGGTCGAAAGATTCAATCAGACGTTGAAGCAGATGCTCCGTCGCGTGGTTGCGGACAACCGACGGGATTGGGACCAAATGCTGCCGTACGTCCTCTTCGGCATCCGGGAAGTCCCCCAGGCCTCCACAGGATTTAGCCCTTTCGAACTTCTGTTGGGACGGCAGCCCCGTGGCCTGCTCGATGTCGCCAAAGAGGCCTGGAAGCAGCAGCCGACCACCCATCGGACCACGATCGAGCACGTGAGAGAGATGAGGGAAAGGATCGACCGCGTCATGCCCCTCGTCCGGGAACACCTGGCAGCAGCCCAAGAAGCCCAACGTCGTCGATACGACCGGGTGGCCCAACCACGGGAATTCCTGCCAGGTGATTACGTTTTAGTCCTCGTCCCAACGGCAGCATGTAAATTTCTCGCTAAATGGCAAGGCCCGTATATCGTCACGGAGAAAGTGGGGCCCGTGACTTACAGAGTACGCCAGGAAAGTCAACTGTACCACATTAATCTCCTAGAGCGCTGGGAGGGGACGAGGACTCAGATTGCTGCGCTCGCCGCCACCTCTCCCGTGGTTGTTGACATCAGCCCGCACCTGTCGGCCGCCCAGAAGATGGAGCTCCAACATCTGGTCGGTCAATTCTCTGATGTGTTCTCCCCACGTCCCGGGCGGACCCGCATACTTCAGCATGACGTACGCACACCTCCAGGGACCATCGTGAGACAGCGGCCCTACCGAATCCCGGAGGCCCGGCGACACGCAGTCGAAGGGGAGGTTCGGGAGATGCTGAAGTTAGGGATCATCGAACCCTCCCGCAGTCCCTGGTCAAGTCCCATAGTCATGGTCCCAAAACCGGACGGCACCCTCCGGTTCTGTAACGACTTCCGCCGCCTAAACGAGGTCTCCGAGTTCGATGAATACCCGATGCCCCGTGTCGACGAGCTGCTGGAGCGGCTGGGGAGAGCCCTGTTAATTTCCACGCTCGACCTCACCAAAGGCTACTGGCAGGTGCCGTTAACAGAGTCCACCAAACCGAAGACAGCCTTCTCCACCCCCAGTGGCCACTGGCATAACCGGGTTCTCCCCTTCTGGCTGCACGGGGCTCCAGCCACCTTCCATCGAATGATGGACATCGTGCTGAGACCCCATCAGGCTTATGCAGCAGCCTACATCGATGATGTCTTCGTCCACTCGGAGACCTGGGATTACCACCTGGAGCGGCTCCAGAGGGTGCTTCTCGAACTGCGGCGGGCAGGGCTCACCGCCAATCCCGAGAAATGCCACCTTGCCCTACCTGAAGCAAAATACCTCGGTTTCCGGGTGGGCCGGGGCCTGATCCGTCCGCAGGAGGGAAAAGTGGCAGCCATTCTCTCGGTCCCGAGGCCCACCTCCAAGAAACAGGTACGGGCCTTTTTGGGGTTGGCTGGTTACTATAGATGCTTTATACCTAACTTCTCCTCCCTAGCGACAGCCCTGACAGACCACACTAAGAAGGGACAGCTGGAGAAAGTGAGGTGGGGAACCCAGGAAGAAGAAGCGTTCAAAAGGATAAAAGCGGCGCTCACATCTGAGCCAGTATTGCGCGCTCCCAACTTTAACTGTCCCTTCTTATTGCAGACGGACGCATCCGACACCGGGTTGGGAGCCGTGCTATCCCAAGTACAAGACGGTGAGGAACACCCGGAGGTCTACATCAGCCGGAAGCTGTCCACAACAGAACAACGGTACGCGGCGGTGGAGAAGGAGGTGCTGGCCGTCAAGTGGGCAGTCCTGGAGCTGAAGTACTATCTACTGGGACGGAAGTTCACCCTCATCACCAATCATGCCCCCTTGCAATGGATGGCCCGGGCTAAAGATACCAATGCCCGGGTGACGCGGTGGTTCCTGGCGCTCCAGGACTTCCACTTCGAAGTGCGACATCGAGCTGGAACCGCCAACGCCAATGCTGATGGACTCTCCCGCTTTCGCAGGTCTGTCAGGTGTGATTCCTCCCCCAGCCCCCACCTCCCCCTTCACCCGAGGGACCAGGACAACGCTTGGGGGGGGGGGGGGATGAGCCGTGTCCCGGGCACCTACCAGCGTTGCCCTGGCAATGAAGGAGATCCACCTGCACGCAATCACCGCGGGCTGATCGGTCCCAGCTGAAGCCGATGAGGAGAGGACTACAAAAGCTGCACCCGAGAATACACGGGTGAAAAAGATCTCCAGACGACAGCCAGTTAATGTTGTGTCTCTTGTCCCTCCAGAAAGCGACTGACCGACCAGCCCGCCACCTGAGCACCGGACACCGAATCCCCTTGCACTCAGCCGGCCGGCGAACAGGATCATGCAGCACCGAGGATGAGCACCTGACACCTCTGGCACCCTCACGGTCACTTCTATTAATAAATAACTCCCTCTGGGGCTTTAAACTTTCACTGCAGCCTGTCGTGTGATTCTTCAGCCCGCCACAATATATATACACAGGTATATATATATGTATGTGTGTGTATATGTGTGTGTGTGTGTGGGTGTGTGTGTGTGTGTAATGACCTCTAACACTAGCTTGCTCTATTCTTTTTCTATTCTATCTGTTTTCTTTTTATTTATTATATTATTTAAAAGCCCATGCTACGTGCATTGTGTTAACCTAACTGAGTCTTGTTATAGCACTTATATATCATTGCTCTTTTTATTGTATTTGATTGCTTCCACTGTCCTCAGTTGTAAGTTTATCACACACACACACACACACACACACACACACACACACATATATATATATATATATATATATATATATATATATATATATATATATATATATACACACACACACACACACACACATACATACATACAGTGGGTACGGAAACTATTCAGACTCCCTTAAATTTTTCACTCTTTGTTATATTGCAGCCATTTGCTAAAATCATTTAAGTTCATTTTTTCCCTCATTTATGTACTACACACAGCATCCCATATTGACAGAAAAACACAGAATTGTTGACATTTTTGCACATTTATTAAAAAAGAAAAACTGAAATATCCCATTGTCCTAAGTATTTAGACCCTTTGCTCAGTATTTAGTATAAGCACCCTTTTGATCTAATATAGCCATGAGTCTTTTTGGGAAAGATGCAACAAGTTTTTCACACCTGGATTTGGGGATCCTCTGCCATTCCTCCTTGCAGATCCTCTCCAGTTCTGTCAGGTTGGATGGTAAACGTTAGTGGACAGCCATTTTCAGATCTCTCCAGAGATGCTCAATTGGGTTTTAGTCAGGGCTCTGGCTGGGCCATTCAAAAACAGTCACGGAGTTGTTGTGAAACCACTTCTTCGTTATTTTAGCTGTGTGCTTAGGGTCATTGTCTTGTTGGAAGGTGAACCTTCGGCCCAGTCTGAGGTCCTGAGCACTCTTGAGAAGGTTTTTGTCCAGGATATCCCTGTACTTGGGATACTTGTACAGGGATCCCTGTACTTGGGATTCATCTTTCCCTCGATTGCAACCGGTCGTCCTGTCCCTGCAGCTGAAAAACTCCCCCACAGCATGATGCTGCCACCACCATGCTTCACTGTAGGGACTGTATTGGACAGGTGATGAGCAGTGCCTGGTTTTCCCCACACATACCGCTTAGAGTTAAGGCCAAAAAGTTCTATCTTGGTTTCATCAGACCAGAGAATCCTTCAGGTGTTCTTCTTTACCTCTCTCACCAAGGCTCTTCTCCCTCGATAGCTCAATTTGGAAGGACGGCCAGCTCTAGGAAGGGTTCTGGTCATCCCAAACGTCTTCCATTTAAGGATTATGGAGGCCACTGTGCTCTTAGGAACCTTAAGTGCAGCAGAACATTTTTTGTAACCTTGGCCAGATCTGTGCCTTGCCACAATTCTGTCTCTGAGCTCTTCAGGCAGTTTCTTTGACCTCACGATTTGCTCTGACATGCACTGTGAGCTGTAAGGTCCAATCAGTATAATCAAACACAGCTGGGCTCAAATGAAGGTGTAGAACCATCTCAAGGATGATCAGAAGAAATGGACAGAGTTAAATATATGAACATCACAGTAAAGGGTCTAAATACTTAGGACCATGTGATATTTCAGTTTTTCTTTTTTAATATATCTGCAAAAATGTCAACAATTCTGTTTTTCTGTCAATATGGGGTGCTGTGTGTACATTAGTGAGGAAATAAAAATGAACTTTAATGATTTTGGCAAATGGCTGCAATATAACAAAGGATGAAAAATTTAAGGGTGTCTCAATACTTTCCGTACCCACTGTATATATATGTACACACACACACACACACACACACACACACACACACACACATTCTTTTTGTGATTAAAATCACATTGTCATAACTCAATCTTCTGATAAAACAACAGACTTTTCCCTGGTGACTTTTCCCTTCACTAATAATTTAGTAATTTAGTAATAATTTAGATGATTGTAAATAATTGCTTACAATCATCAAATTCTCACAATAAACTGCAATTTCACATTCAGATCTACTTTACAATATGGATGAAAAGATCTGGTACAACTTCAGTTTCATTGTGACTTAAAATTTATCCACTTTAAAGCAACTACACATTTAGACCATAGTCTTTCCTTTCAGCCATTGTGTCACTTTTCATGCTAAATTCTAGATGCTCCTGTTCTTATGTAAAGGTAACAAACACATCAGAGCAGGGTCGGGTTAACTATAAAAACTTACAGTATGTAAGCCAGTAAATTTCATAAGGACAACATTGCATGCATGTCAAGAGAAAATATCACATATTTGCATTATCTGAAGTCTGTTTGTACACATTATCAAAGTCAATGTTAATTTCATTTTTATTGCTGGTCATAAATCGTCAATCAGGGTTCAGAGTAAAAAAATTATTTTATTCTGGGTAGTGACCTGACCTCATTTTGCCAGGGGATGGGAACGCTTCCAGTGGATATTTTGCTGTAGAAGGAGTCATCTTTGGGCTCTAGTTCCACCCCTTTTACTGTGGAGAACTGTTCAATGTCCAACACATCCTTACAGTAGATGGCCCGAGGCTGAGACAGACATAAAAGTCATGCTACACACTTGGTGCATTCATAACATGAGAAGTGAATTCTGATTCATGAACAATTCATTTGCAAGTCACACTCTGATCCGACTTTTGTTTTCTTTACACAAACATGTCGTGTAACAAACAAACAAACACATACAAAAAAAAACCTACTTTCAAGAAGTTTTACATTCTTTTTGAAGCTTGAAAGTTCCATTTCCAGTCTACTAAGAAAAAGAAAAAGAAAAGAAAAGAAAAGAAAAGAAAAGAAAAGAAAAGAAAAGAAAAGAAAAGAAAAGAAAGAGTGACTGGCACACTATTCAAAACTTATATGCTTATAAAAAAAAAAGTTTTGAATGGGTTTGGAACAAAATGAGGATGATTATAAAATAATAATAATAAAAATTAATTAGTGTTAACGCAACCAGAGGTCCCCGGTTAAAATATTTCATTTTGTCAAGATTTTCTTTAAGAAAGATAAACATGTATAGTGATGAAAGCCAAAATATGTCACAGATGTATATTTACTAAGTAATCCACTATTTTTTAGAGGTGGTCAAAATTTAAATTTTCACCTGAGATTCAGAGCCAAACATTTGGTTTTCAACAAATGAAAATGGGTAAAATTCAACAAATTAGACAATGAGTCACATTGGGCCCCCTATTTCTCTGGTATTGAACAATATAAGGCCTTAAAAATTAAGGTTACAAAAGAAAGGTTTATTAAGAACCAGAATTTAAAATGATACAGAGATATTTTTAATACTTCTCCCCATTTCACAGATAAGGCTCAAATCTAATCCTAGACTAAAATGTAAATCTGAGCTGTTTCAACTGAAAGAAACTTGACTTAAAATATGCCAGTTTTTTTTTTTTGTCTGAAGTTACACACCAGTAATGTTTTTTTTCTAAGGCACATTTATGAAGACTACTTAAATGTCCTAATTGACCTATTGCCCAATCATGGTTTAACCTAAGCCCTCTCTATAGCCCCTTTCACTGCACGTCAAACCCGGCATGTTGCCGGAACATTTCCGGGTCACCTTCTGTGTGAAAGCAACCACGTCCCGGGATTGATTCTGGCATTGAACCCGGGTCAGGGACCTAGTAACATTGCCGGGTTCAGCCCGGGACTAGCGCTGTGTGAACAGAAGCCAGATCTAATGCCGTGTCGAAGTGATGACGCACGTTATCGCGCAACTCTTTTACCGGCTGTTTTGAAGGAAGATCAACGTTCGCTACGAAAAGATATGTGCAAACTGTAATGAAGCAGAGATCAGTTAGTTCATCACTTTTCGCACTGACGGCGAGATCGTTCGCTTGCTTCAGTGAAAGTATAACGTGCCTAACATTTTCGACTCGTACATTACACGTCACGCCCTGATGTCACGTGTTGTTAGGGGATCTTTACGGGTTGTCTGTGAAAGCACACACATATCCCGGGTAATCACTGGCAGTGTGAAAGTGCAAAATCTAGCGACCAGGGAACAATTGCCGGAACACTTTACCCGTGTATTTGCCGGAATGGCAGTGTGAAAGGGGCTTATGAAACCAGACCCTTGAGTTACATGAATGCAACTTCATAAAAAAAAAAGTGCTTTTTCCCATTTTTCAATGGTCACCACTCGCATACAAAGATTGCTAACGTCAACAGATTTTACTAGTCGATCTACCAATCTCTGTGAACTTATAACATAATGATGCTGCCATCTTTCTGGAATCATTTTACCTCCCCTGTAATTTAGCTCTGAATCTCAGGTGAATTTTCTTTTTGACCCTCCTCTACAAAATAGTGGATTACTCAGAAAATAAACTTCTGCGACATTTAATATTTTGGCTTTCTTAAGAAAAAGTCTTGACAAAATCAAAAATTTGAAATGGAGAAATTTCTGAAATTTGGTTGATTTGACAAGGAATGACCTAATAGTAATTGTGTTTGATATTCCCAATAAATTTGTTCAAATTAGATACTTACATCTGGAATAAAGGGTGCTTCAAGCATGCCTGCTGCAAGCCGCTTGAAGTTGATTGGACGAAAAATAGGGTGGGTTTTCACCTCTGAGGCTCCATCCCCCTGACAACCAAGCCTCTCACTAGGGTCTTTGGCCAGCAGCTAAGGCAAAGAAGCAAAACAAAACAAACAAACAAAAATCATTCTTCACTAATATGACTGTTGCTGAAACAAATCTTTGACACCTTTTCGACAACTATCAATCTATTTATTTGTTTTAATAACATATTAACATCATAGGATATAATTACAGAAAAAAAATAGTCAAGTCAAGTCACCTTTATTTATATAGCGCTTTAAACAAATACATTGCATCAAAGCAACTGAACAACATTCATTAGGAAAACAGTGTGTCAATAATGCAAAATGATAGTTAAAGGCAGTTCATCATTGAATTCAGTGATGTCATCTCTGTTCAGTTAAATAGTGTCTGTGCATTTATTTGCAATCAAGTCAATATCGCTGTAGATGAAATAGACAAAAAATACATTATATATTTAAGCTTTTTACAACAACAACAAACAACTATATAAAATCTTTCATTTCCACACAAAGATGAAAATTCTGTCATTATTTGCTTACCCTCATTCCATACAGTAGGAGGACAAGCTAAATGGGCTTTACCGCCACGGCGGTGCCGCGGCATTAAATGAATTCAGTTGCGTGTTAAAATAATTTGCTTAACTACCGCCAGGTGGCAAAGGGACGAATTTTGAACTGACTGTAATAATAAAATGACGGTTTGTAAACTAAGATGAAAAGACAAGTAAAACATCAATAGCATTATATAATAACATTTTAACATCCTTAAAAACCATTATAAAATTTAAAGTAAGAGTTAATTTAAAAACGTGGGTTAGCCTTAGGCTACAGTAAAAATGTAAAAGAAAGACCTTTACACAAAGTCTTACTGCATGCTATTGTCAATAAACAGTCATTATATATATATAAACAAACCAGAATAAAAATATAAAATGTTCTAATCCGTGTGTGCGTTCCTATATATATATATATATATATATATATATATATATATATATATATATATAGGAACACACACACACGGATTAAAAAATATATATTTTCATTCTGGTTTGCTCTTAGCAAAAATAAATAAATAAAATCCTTCAAGTTCCATATGAGGAACGAAATGAGATTGGTCCAGCATTAAGACCGCACTAACAGCAATAATTCTTATTAACTGCTATTGTTCTTGATTTTTCAAACTGTCTCCAATTATGCCTTAACTGTGTGAGCAAAATTTGAGTATGGTATATTTCAGCTGTTTTATGCGCTGGTGCCTCACGCGCACATATTCATTGTAAACAGCGCAGTTCAGCATGAGCAGCGGTCTACTGTGGCATATTTTTGCTCATTATAATATTTTTCCGACGATACTGAAACACACGTGAACCACAAAGCCTATTTTACCTAATAAATAATAGTTTAGCTGCAAATACGCAACATCACGAATATGGAAACATTTGGATGTGTCCAGAATGAGAGAGGTAAACCCAACAGGTAAGCTAAGTGGATATACTGTATATCAATTTATTGTATTTACTTATTTATTTCGTGTTTATCCCATTTTTTTCATTGCATATGAAAATTTAATAAAAAAAAAATCCTTCTACCCCCTAAAAATTCTCTTCACATTCACTTGTGCGCAATACCTTCTTCTCGCGTTGCTCAATTGTGGACGACGTAAAAGTGTTTGATATAAAGTTTGCTGTCCCATTTTATACATGAATTGTTAATTTAAAAAAAAAAATCTAATTATTTTGTTAGTTTCATGGTAACATGCAGTTAAGGTCTTCTGTTATTTAGGCTATATTTAACATTCACTGTGGCATTTTCACCCGTTTAAACTTAAAATTCCATGAGATTTTAAATTCAGATTAATAGTATTAATAATTCAGATTTAAACTAGTATAAAAACGCATTAAATTGCTTAAATGATTTCTATAAGTTAAAGTAGCCAACCTTAAAAATGTGTTGTCATGACTTTTTCATCATATGTTTTTTTTACAGTCTGATAACGAGCTTTCCTTTTTTTTATCATTATTTTTGTTTTAGTTTATTGAAAATAAATTGGCTAAAATAGAAGCAGACATGTTTAAATTAAAACAACCACAGAAACATGACTAAGTCTTGTGGGAAATATAGGTTTTATTATTTTTTTAATGCGGCGCGCATGAGAGATCGCAGATCTCACAGACGAACGTTTTAATATGATCGCACATTAGAAATGTTTGGTGAGATAAAATGTGCACAATAACATTAAGCAAATCTCTTCGCCATCTTCACTCTTTATTATTAAGCAGGAGTTTACGTACAATTAATGCATGTGTGTGCGCCGCACTCGTTGTGACAGACAACCTCCGCAGCGCGCATGAGAGATCGCAGATCTCACAGACGAACGTCTTAATATGATCGCACATTAGAAATGTTTGGTGAGATAAGATGTGCACGATAACATTATTAAGCAAAAATACATAGTACATTAATTTTTTTCCCTTCCAGTACTGAAAGCAGAACCGACAGCGTCAGATCTTACTGATACTATACGGTCTTTCATAATTTAGCCCCGGGGCCAGTTAATACCGGGTTTCGGTACACATCCCTATTTATCCATGACTTATATTTTTTCCTCTCACAAACTCTGATTTATTTTTTAGCGTGTTTAAAAATAAATAAATAAAGAAAACATGCAGCAAATGAAAATAGGCGATTAATCCGTTAAAATGTTATACTTCAGAGCAGATCCTGGGCCTAATATAGGCTATCCAGGTTTTTTTTTTTTTTTTCATTGCATCTGAAAATGACTTCTTTCATCACATTCACCTCACGCGCTCTCGCGCAGAACAGTACGATTTAAAAATGTTTGATATAAAGGTTGCTGTCCCATTTTGTACAGGAATTGTTCATTTAAAAAAATCTAATTATATTGTTAGTTTTAATTATATTATTAACCCAAGTTTATTTAGACTATTTAACATGCACTGTGACATTTTATCCTTTTTTACTTATAAACTCCTTGAGAATTTAAAGTTAGTTTAATAGTATTTAAATTCAAGTTTTAAAATAAAGGTTTTAATTGCTTAAATTTTTTTTTTATTAATAATATGTTATAATGTTTATTCTTGTAGAAAATACGTGTTTATTCTTTAAGAAAATAAGGGAAAAAATAAGGGACGATCCGAATATTTGTTTTGCTTCCCCTATTTATGTAGGCTACAATTATTAAAATAATAATAATAATAATAAAATAATGTCATTAAAAAATAACATTGGCCTGAGTAATTTTGACCATTATAGAATTGTGACTTTAAAGATTAGTGATTTAGGTGGTAAAAATACTGTGAAATTACTAATGGCATGGATTTTAGAGCATAACAACTGAAGGTTTATGAAACGTTAGCCAATAAAGCATTTTTATAAACAACGGAACTTAAAGTTGTGAACTAAAATATTATTTTAACCATACAGCATGTGAAAAAATAAAATGCATACTTTTCATAACATTTCCTTATTGATAAAATGCATAATGTTTCTGGTGTTTGGACTTCAATATAATGAGCTCCAAGTTTAAGAATAGCCCTAAACTAGTTTCTCTCTCTCTCTCTCTCTCTCTCTCTCTCTCTCTCTCTCTCTCTCTCTCTCTCTCTCTCTCTAACAGCATTAGCTCAATGAAATACGTCTTCCTTCTGTCAGAATGAATGTTTTCCTGCCTTGCTAAATGTTGGGCTCATGATCAATAAGTTGTATTCGCCTCAATCTGATTCAGTAAAGTCAAATCGTAGACGGTGGAACTGCCTCATTGAGCAGAGACCCGCGCGCTGTGAGGCGGGAATAGAGGTTTCCGCTTGGTTTTAAAACCTTCCGCAAATGCTATGTTCACAAATAACAATGATTTTTGTAAAATAATGATTCATTATCAATTGATAATTTGTTATTATCATTGTGGTCTTGTGAAAATAATAATATGGGCTGCGAGAAAATAATGAATACAGAGTGTAGTGCTACTGAGTGCAGACAAGTTTCAACTCAGTAACATGAAAACACATCGTTCCAAAAAACAGACCGAATTCAGTTCAGCTGGAGGGGGTTGGGTTTTTGGGGGGTAGATATGTATGGCTTGTGGGGGTCCAGATAAAGGTGTGAATCTCTTGCTCTTTCATATGGACAGTGTCTTATGAGGCTTTCACTTGCTGAACTGGTTTATAAAGGACTGTTGTTTTGGTTATACACTAAAAAATGGTCTGCCCCCAAGTACGATTTTTCTAGTTCTAGTCGTTCATTTGTTATATTCAACTAATCAGAGGTTTATATTAAATTTACATAATCAAATCTTAATATATTCCGAGCTCAAGCACATGCATTAAGTTTGCAGCAAAGCACACGCAGATGTAGCCTAATAATTGTGAAAAATGAGACATTTTAATTATTTATTAATAAACAAATGTTTTCTTGTCAGCTGCAAGATGAAATTCACAGTCCTGGCTCTCTCCAACGAGAGAAATGCAACATTCACAAATTGCACAATTCGTTTTCGTTTAAAAAACATTTCAAGCTTTCTGTAGATGTTTTAATGTATGTGATACACCATGATATTATGTCAATTAAAAAAATTATAAATTCATTATCAGGAAAAAAATTAAAGTGATGAGACGGCGTCTCTCCTCTCTGTCATTAACGCACATTAATAATTTTTGCACAAACACTTGAATATGAGCATCGTGGTTTTCACTCGCTCCAAGAGCACTCCATCACGAGTACAAGTCATGCCAACAGCCCATAATATAACTGCATATTCAGCAGGAATTAATGTTAAACATATGTAGCTATAGCTTGATCAGAAGGTTACAATGACTGCAAGAGTCGAGCGGGATGTTAAGAGTTTGTCTGTTTCTTTTACTGATTATTTTCGGGTTAAAGCATGATTTAAACAGATTCACACTCAATCGCTTTTGCAATAATGCATTCAAACAAATGTAATCTTACAGTGCTACTACATTATCAGCATGCTATCTGATTTTGAAATCTTGAAGTTAATCGATCTGTTTAGACAAAATAACTAAAATTACAAAAATGTACTGTTATTTTCATCACAAACAAAATGTTCACAGCAGAAAGCAGCAATTAAACATTTAATGCTTACAACGTTATTAGTTTGGCATTGTATCAGTGCGTGCGGAGGGGAAGTTGTTGCTGCTCACAGACTCTGCTGCGAGTGAGAGAGATGTTTCACCCAATGAAATGAAGACGACCGCGGCTGCACAAGCACAGCACATCTGCCAAAAATCAACCTGCAGCAATGCTCGTTGATCGACTCGCCAAGCTTTACTTTTGTAGGTCGGAAGGCAGTAAATACTTCGATAATATGACCATGCAATCAATACAGATGTTTAATAAAAACTTTAAAACAAGCAGGGCTAAATAAAACAATAAAAAACGCACACCAGGTCTACACCGGACACATGGGTTGGGGTAATCCAACAAAAGACAACAGAACACAATGATAGATACGCTGGACACGATCCCCATCAGTGAACTGATGCTCGTTCTGTTTATGACAAAATGTTCTGACATTGTGTTCAGATGATTTGACACTATAGTGTGATGTCATCAAGTTTAGACACACTTTTCGCTGTGGGGCACGAAAGACAACTCTCGTGTCTGGTGTAGACACACAGAAAGCGTCTGCTCTATTTACAAATAAGTTCTACAAGAAAAAAAAAACTAAAAAAAACTAAACCAGCGGCATAACGAGATGGAAATATAGTCTAGCAAATATATTAACAGGTCCTCCGTCCATGACACTGACTCACTGCTGAGCTGCCAGTTTTAATCTTAACAGCTCTTAACACTGAGTGGATGGTTAGATGCATGATGGGCTAGTATTAAATAAATAAATAAAAATAAAGGTCTTTCCAGCATTAAGGTAATAACATTACTGTTTTTTTAATCATCTTGTTGCAGTTATAAATTTGACTGCTAAATGAATGATAAAGAACTATGTTAAAACTTGTTTTGTATATTGAATACTTGAATATTGATTTAAAAATCGGTTTAAATCATAAATCAGATTTTTTTTTTCTAAAATAAAAAAAACAATTTCTTAATCAGTTTACAGACAAATGTTTTTTCCCCAATAAGTTAAAGGACAGGTAACGAATAACAAAAATGCATGTTGTTTTATTGAAGGAAAAAAATATATTTATATTGAAAATATAAATTAAAATATAGGCATAATATATGTAAATATTGACATTTTGCATATTAATCCATGTAGCCTACCCCCCTAAAATAGGCTACCACTTTTAATGCTCAGCTGCAAAGTAAACAACAATTTCGTTTGAATAGTATAACGCATAATTAATATAATATAAATAATACTGCACACCTTTTAAATGTGTCAAATCTAAAATATGGTTTAATACCATGTAGCTTAGAGAAAATATAAGCACAGGCACAGGCTTGACATTTATCCTGCTTGAATTCGTTCTAAGAGATGCACATAAATTCATAAGTACCAAACTTTTGTCTGTGGATATTAAATATTAAATATATTAAATATTTTAACTACAGTGTTTTTCTTTCATTTTCCCTGACTGAAGCCATCAAATCTAACACATCAGCGAGGCAAAACTGACGTTTATTAGCGAAAATGTGCTTTGATGCGCTTGTTTGATTACTTGTGGTTAAAGCGCCACTCAGCGGTCAAAGGCTGCAAATGCACTTTATACCGCCGCCGCGGCGGTACGTGCGGCGGTACGTGCGGCGGTAAAAAGGGCCTTTTGAATGTCTACTTAGTGTATATGTTAGAACTAAATTTCGGTTCCCATTGACTTCAATTGTATGGACCCAAATTATATGTTCACCTGACATGAGGGTGAGGAAATTGACAGAATTAAAATTTTTGTGTGAACTAGGTAATTAAGATGGTTAAAATGTGTTCTGAAAGCATTTCAGATCAATAGAGCCTTTTAAAATTGTAACATACCTAATGTTTCATTTTGCACATTTCAAAGGTGAACAGAATAAAATGGGGATTTTCTCAGAAATACTGATGTATGTGTTTAATTGCTATTATTTATTATTTAGATCAGTAAATTTGCATAGCTTGTAATTAATTACTGCATTATATAATGAATAATTTTTTGGATACTAACCATTTTACAGAGCGATTTGGCATCCTCTGAGAACTTGCTGGAATATTCTTCCTCCACCTCTTTGACTAGTCGCTCCACTTCCTCTCGCTTAACTTTTTTCTTGCGCTGCTGAAAGGGTGACTGGCCTTCGATCATCTCATAGAGGAGACAGCCGAGAGCCCACCAGTCTGGACTGAATGTGTAACGCTCATTCTTCACTACCTCTGGGGCTGATGGGACACAAACCTGTTCGGGTTACTCTGATTGATCCAGTTGCTGCTGATATTGTTTAGATGTTAATAAAGGCAGATACATACCCATGTACCCCACAGTTCCCACCCGGCCTTTGATTGTCTGATCTTCTGGTATATGCACAGCCAGGCCCAGGTCTGATATATGTATATGACCTGAGGAGATACATCACAACTCTGTTAAATTAGTCTTTCCATAACCAAGCTTAAATTATGTCTGTCAGTGGTCTAGTTTTTATTAGTTTTACTAAGTTATATGTAAACAAACAAAAGAAAAAGCCTTTTTTATCATTTCATATGCCAAAATTATATATTTGAATTATCTTAATTTGAAAGATTTTTAATTAACGCAAGGGTCTTCAGTCATTTAATTTCTATGATTTTCCGATGATTTCTCTTGTGGTTTGTGACAACCTAATGATGATTTATTTTTAGAATTCTGCTGATTTAAAAAAAATAATCATTTATTAACAGCCCTAGATTAATTAATTTACACATACAGCTGACATTATGTTATAAATGTGGATGCTGAAGTTTATGGCTCAAAAACAATATTAAATACTCTGCCCCCTCTGCTACAGTTTAGAATGTGACATTCCATGTGGCATTGCTTTTAAGAAATTTGTTTTACCATTTTCATACCATTACCATTACAATAACCACCAAGTTTGATTAACAATCACAAAGAAAACACTGGTTCCTAACCATGATCGTCCAGTAGTATACAGGAGTATACTTCATACTTCAAATCCCTGACAGAACATGAACAGAGAAAGCATTTCAGTCAGAAATCTAAATTACACAAAAAATAACAGCATTTTAAATAGTATTTGAATAAAATCAGTATTTTCTTTTTTCTTTTTTGCAAACAATCCCTTGTAAATCAAAATTCAGTCTGAATCTTTTCACCTGTATACTATCCTCTCCCGATGGAGGTCTTCTAACCCGCAGCAGATCTCAGCAGCATAAAACACGGCTCTCTTCTCATCAAAACCTGCCTCTCCCATGTGGTATATATGGAACTTCAGGTCCCCTCCATTCATAAGTGTGAGCACCAAACAAAGAGCATCTTTCGTCTCGTATGCATACGCGAGACTCACCTCCATTAGAACACAGAATGTTACATTGGTTCAATTACAAAACAGAATTCCCATATTTGATAAAGCCTGTGTGGGAAAGTGTATAAAAATGGAGGATAAATAAAGAGAAAAACCTGAGAATAACCACCAAACCAAACAACTGAAAATAGCATGTTTGTCATCAGGCATTTGGATACACAAACTCCAAATATAAAGTTATTATTTCATCAAACTAGGGGTTACCATGAGATGTTTAGGTTTTAAAAAAAGACTGCTGGAGATCCTCTTTTCAATTTGATATAATAATAATAATAATAATAATAATAATAATAATAATAATTTCAGTTTTTTAATAAAGTGTGGAATTCTGAATGTAAACATTCAATAGAGACAATAGTAAAATTGAAATTTTTCTACATTAGATCTCGATGCCTTAATCTGTCTAAATTTAAAGATCCAGAATGAGCACACAGATGTGACCTCACAGGAAATAACAAAAGGGTGGCCTCTGTGAGCTAGTCAGCCCAAAAACAGAAGTCAGAACTACAGCTACTTCATGTTTGTTTGTTTTTTGCAGAAAACGTGATATAACAGAAGACATGAAAAGATAAGGTGATGCTCCAGCAAAATGCACTTAAGATTGAGCAAAATAAGCACTTCAGATGCTTACAACAAACCGACTGTTGACTTTCTCCAGAATCTGCTTCTCATTTAGGGCCATGGACTCTCCTTTCCTCTTTTTTATACGTTTCTTCTCTAGCTTTTTGCAGGCGTACATCTTCCCTGTGGCTCGCACCTAGCATGCACAGACCTTGGGTGCAAAAAAACAAAACAAAAATAAATTAATTAATAAAAATAAAAGCACAGTATATTTGTAACTTTGTTACATGAAATACGCCCTTATGTGCAAGAAAGCTTTGTGTTAATTGTCATACAAACTGGACGAGGCTGTACTACCCAGTATACAAAGAGATATTTCATGTAATTTTTGGGGATAGAGGGGTCAATCTTAATTTAAATAAATACATTAACTTAAATTAAATAAATACATAAATATTTTGCATATATATACATTGGCATTTTTATTATAATTACATGATTTATACTGTCACTGATATCGAAATAAAGCCATTTTTGCATTAGTTTTTATTTCATTGCATCGTTTATGACTCTGACATGCTCCTTACAGGGATTCATCTAAAAGTATCTTCCACAGGGCAGCGGAGAGCAATAAAAATACTTGTGAATGTGATTAGCTTTCTAGTAGGGAAATCAGAATTGGAGACTTGCATTCTCTATATCTGCCAACACTGAATGGCAGTATGATAATCTGAGGGATTTATGTCTGATAACATAACGAAAATAGGATATTAGCCTTATGAACCCTGTAATGGACAGATTTAGTGGCATTCCATATAATAACCAATAACGCCTTGATATGTTTCTGCCATAAACAGAGCGATGCTTAATCATTTCAGACTCACCTCACCAAAGCCTCCCTTTCCCAAAACTCTATACTGACGGAATGTGTTTTTTGTGACTGGCTGTCTGTCGAGGAGAGGAAGAGAAGTCTTATTTAATAATCATACAGTAGAATAACTTCACGTTGCCTTCGCAAGATGCTTATACAGCATTTCAATAGAGACTGATGCACAATGTTAAAAGGCATGGCTTTAATCTAATTAAGACCTTTTTTTATATTCAGTAAATGGCTAGTGTACTAAGCCCTCTTAATGTGTACAAGAGAATGAGAGTATTTGTTCCGGCATATCATATCTGGATGGGAATTGTCCAGGCCTGGCTTAGACTTTCAGTCAAGGACATTTTTATGACTAAAGGTAAATAAATAGCAAGTTCAGAGTTCACATCTGGTTTGTATAAGCTTAGCTTAATAAATAAATTATGGCACCCAAAGGAATAAATAGACTCTACTTTGTGGTGAATAAAAACTTCTTAGTTACATATAATTTCTTCCATTTAACATGCAAAGGAGTTTGTACATTATAAACACAACTAAAAAGCTCAAAAAGTGTTCTGGCACTGTTTATACCTCTCAAGCCATTTCCACTGCAAAAAGCAACTGTAGTTCATACTATTGAGGTAGTCTGCGAAGGGAGCCATGCTCAGGAAGTCATGGATCAGTCTACAAGAGAACATTGAGATAAAGTGTTAATAGACTCCACAGTGAAAACTAAATCTCACTCTCATATCCTGATTTAATTAATTGGTTTACATGAAAATGCTAAAATTCATTTCACTTACTGCAATGCCATGTTTTTGTTAGACAGTGGAAGTCTAGTGCCATCTTAATGGGATAACAATAGTGTTTCCTATTTGAAAGACTCACTTGGTGCACTCCATGAAGAGCTCTTTACATGCCTCCTGTTGCAAGCATTCTGCACACTTAGTCACCATCTCCTCTGTTACTTCAGGAACATAGTCCTTTGACTGCATATGAAAGAAATAAAACGTATACCCTTTAAAGACAAATAAATGCCCACATGCTCATGAATTACACTATGAACAAAACAACTAGGAAATAAAAAAAACTGCATTTAAACTATGATATACACCAAACATTACATAAATATATATTTTTGTAAAATATATTTGCAAATATAACCAACTGATTTAGTTCTTTCCTGTGCTTTTAATCTCTTTTAAAATTTTAAAGAGTTTTTAAAGAGTTCCTGTCCACTTTCCTTCCTCTTCTGGAGTTACTTCATACTCTGCCTGAAATGATGGAGAACAATTAGCTATATTTGTGATATCAGCATTATTCATTATTAATAAACTTTTACTAAAGATTTTACAATAATTATCAACACAGGTTCAATTTTAGTTCAGCTTTATTTTTTAGTTTACAGAGTGCTCGGTGTCATATCTGTAACTGCAGGCATTGTTTACCAAAAACAAATCTGTCACGGTGTCTGGTCTCTGTTTCCCTGAGTCTCCACTAGTGGTCTCACTTCCCCATAGGCACCTCACAGCAGGCACTACAATTCCCACAAAGCCTTGTCCCTTCATCACAGTAATTGCACTCCTGTTAATTGCACTCAGGTGTCTTCACTTGATAGTCATTACCCTGCCTTTATTAACCGGTCTGTTTCTGTTTGTTTTCATGGAGTCCTTTCTTTCCGCCACCCAGTTTCCTCACCTTCCGAGTTTCTAGGTCCTATTCCTGTTCTTTTTCCTGTTTGTTTTTTTGTTTTGGATGGATTTTTGGTTTTGACCCTCTGCTTGTTGGATTCTGAATTTGGATTACCCATTAAACTCAAACTGCATTTGGATCTCTCGTCTCCTGTGTTTCCCTGGGTTCCTGATCGTAACAGAAGGACTCCATCATGTCGAGATCCAGCGGTGTGAAACTTCAAACCCGTTCCCCAGCCAGTATGGTGGAGCGAAGGGAAAAATTCATCAAATTAACCACCCTCCGCCAAGAGTGGAATGAGGTGGGTGGTATGGCACAAGTGTTCTGGACCCTGGCGGATGGTATGGGATATAATGATGTGGCCCTAAAAGACATTTTCAACACCGGTCTGGATGACCCGGTGCCTAGAAAGGAAATGGATCAGTTGATCAGTCGCTTTTGATTTCTGGGAATTCGTGTTCTACCTACAACATCAGCCTCCGTGGGATACCCCAGCCACTCCTGTCTTTCCAGGTGGGATGGCTGATTCTAGACTGGGGTCTACAAACAGGAGGACCGCCAGCCTAGCACCACTGCACAGTATGGTCGCCAGCCCAGCGCCACAGCACAAGGTGGTCGCCAGCCCAGCGCCACAGCACAAGTTGGCCGCTGCCCAGCGCCACTGCACAAGTTGGCCGCTGCCCAGCGCCACTGCACAAGTTGGCCGCTGCCCAGCGCCACTGCACAAGATGGCCGCCAGCCCAGCGCCACAGCACAAGGTGGTCGCCAGCCCAGCGCCACGGTGCAAGATGGCAGCCAGCTCAGCGCCACAGCACAAGGTGGTCGCCAGCCCAGCGCCACAGCACAAGGTGGCCACCAGCCCAGCGCCACAGCACAAGATGGTCGCCGGTCCAGAGTCATGGCACAAGACGGCCGCCTGTCCAGCGCCTCTGCACAAGATGACAGCCACAGTTGACCCTCCAGAGTCGTGGCAGGTTCCCGTTGACCCTCCAGAGTCGAGTCAGGTTCCCATTGACCCTCCAGAGTCGAGTCAGGTTCCCGTTGACCCTCCAGAGTCCGGTCAAGTCACCGTTGACCCTCCAGAGTCAGGTCATGTCACCGTTGACCCTTCAGAGTCGGGTCAAGTCACCGTTGAACCTCAGGAGTCAAGTCAAGTCACCGGTGATCTTCAAGGACAAAGTCGAGTCACCTGTGTTCTTCATGGGCAAGGTCAAGTCACCATTGATCTTCATGTGCAAAGGCAAGTCACCAGTGTTCTTCATGGGCAAAGTCAAGTCACCAGTGTTCTTCATGGGCAAGGGCAAGTCACCATTGATCTTCATGAGCAGAGTCAGGTCTCGACCGCACTGCTGTGACGGTCTTCTGCGCCGCCCTGGTGGGCTTCTGTCTCGACCGCACGGATGTGGTGGTCTTCTGCGCCGCCCTGGTGGGCTTCTGTCTCGACCGCATGGCTGTGGTGGTCTTCTGCGCCACCCTGGTGGGCTTCTGTCTCGACCGCACGGATGAGGTGGTCTTCTGCGCCGCCCTGGTGGGCTTCTGTCTCGGCCGCACGGATGTGGTGGTCTTCTGCGCCGCCCTGGTGGGCATCTGTCTCGACCGCACGGATGTGGTGGTCTTCTGCGCCGCCCTGGTGGGCTTCTGTCTCGACCGCATGGCTGTGGTGGTCTTCTGCGCCGCCCTGGTGGGCTTCTGTCTCGACCGCACGGATGAGGTGGTCTTCTGCACCGCCCTGGTGGGCTTCTGTCTCGGCCGCACGGATGTGGTGGTATCACTGATTATTTTTGTACCTACCTTATGTTTTAGGCAATATGCTATGATTTACTATGAGCATTTATTAAAACAGAAATGTGTATTTTAAAAATACGTTTTATAACGTGCGCGATGCGGGAAAGCTGAACTGAGTAGCTGGTTACTCGCATGCTGTGTTCGGTGTGCATGAGAGAGCCGTGTCTCACGGACAGCAACACTGAACCGAGCTCTCCTTCAGGACATTCGCGTCCTCCTGCACCTGAACGAGCAAATACAAATCGCAGTTTAAACAAACAGAAAAGGATGTGAAAGAGCTTATTTCAGTACCACGGTTTTCTGGTGTTCAGGGCGCACGCAGAGACGTGTCTCAAAGTCTTCTTGCTTTTGTACCGACAAATAGGCCTACATACTAAATATGTCAAAATATCTGTTTTGGAAAGTGTGTTCGAAAAGTCTGTGGTTATGTCTTAAGTGAAAGTAAAGAGTTGGAAAGAAATCGGATTTGTATCATTATAATGGATGAATTTGTCTCTTAAAGTGACCGCGTTTCTGGACACCTACAAACTTAAAAAAAAAAGTAAACATTGTGTAAATAGCACAAATAAATAAATAGAACGAAACATACAGTAAATATTAAACAATTTCAAACGGCCCACTGTACAACCTGCACCAGTACCCCTCTAACCCAGCTGCCGCCCTGGGTTAAGGTACCAATACGGAGCAATGCACTGTGTGTACTTTAAGAAATAAAACAAGAAGGCATGTGGTTTAAAAGATGGCAAGTAAAATAAAAAGCACATCTGAATGCAATACAGTTTCATTATTATCCAGAGTGGCTTACTATAAAAAAATTGTGCGACCAAATCATGTTTTGTGCCAGTAACTGAAAAAGTTAGTCGCGCAAGTGCTACCAGTGGAAAAGTTTAGTGTAGTTCCCTGCAGTATCAGTACTGGATCCATGTATTACTGTAGGTTAACTGTAATGTCTTAATATTAATGAAACAACAGCAGCAAAAATAAAAAAAGTTCCTAAATTAAGCACTCTTATCTGTACCTTTATGTTGTACTTTTGTTCTGTTGTCATTTGTGACCTGTGCTGGCAAAATGAGTCACAATGAGCAATTTGGGGGAAAAAAAAAATTATAAAGAAAATTCACTTTTCCTGTAAAAGCCCTTCAGACTGATATATGATTTATTGGAATCAGACGAAAAATTACTGAGCTACACCCGTTTGATGTCAATAGAGTAAGCCAATTTTGAGAAAAATCAAGTTTTCTGAAGGTTCCACTTTCATTTCTACATCTTTTCCTCCACTTCTGTTCTTAATAATAATTACTATATTAATAATCCCAATACAAATTTTTTTCTTTTATCTTTGTAATTATAAATAAGAACAGATGCTATATATATATATATATATATATATATATATATATATATATAAGAAAAAGATGCATTACTTTTTTTTCATTTTACATATAAACAAAAACATTTAAGTAAGAAAAACAAATAATGAAATGTAAAAAATTTAGTGTTCATTTCAAATAAATGGATTATTAAAACTACAAAAGTAATTCCCTCTTTTCTTTTATCGTTAGATAAACTATATATTAAGACCCACTGTTATGTACAGATCTAATATAATGTTACACATCAGATGTTTTTCCCCAACAGTTCCCAAACGTTCACTTTCACAATTTTTGTGGAAATTACTACCAGAAAATCATTTTGATCACAAAAATCACGAAAGCAATTAGCGGAATCCTAGAGGGACTGTAATATTCCTCTTTTTTCTTATCCAACCCCTATTTTCCTATTGAATGGCCTCCTTTTTGCTGTCTCGCAGGAATTCATCATAGCATGATGGCACACTATGACTCACTTTTCCTGATGTTTGAACTGCTCCAGCAAAATTACATTAGTTATGCAAACAGGATTAACAACTAATCCAAGTGCAGTGCATGAGCAATACTGAGTGGCATTCTTCTCTCATGCCATTTACTGGGCTCTTTTGAGGTTGCTTCTCTGTAAATTAGCTCACCGTGCCACGTTGATTGGCTGAAGGGCAGTCTCATGATTATAACCAAAACTGCACAACAAGACCTGATTGTTTCAAACATAGAACTTAAAAACAAGGACAGGAATGTGGCATGGCTGCACTTTTTGTGAGTATTTCCACCCTCTCTCACACTTTCTTCTGAAAGGTTGCATACTAGATAAGTTAATGCGTTGATCTTTTAGGAACATTATGGTTTGACTGAACCATGTCACACCAATAACTTTCAGTTTAATTTGGAGCACTGTGACTTTCAGTACTGATGGTTTGAATGATGTCAAACAAAAATATATGTTAATTAACTTACATTATTGGTACTATTAAAATTAATTTCAAATTATGATTGTGTTTATTATTTATACATTTATTATAAATTGCTACGTTACAGATAACTACCAAAAATATCAGGTCAATTTAGCTCAAAGGGAATAATTTAAGATTTTAAAGGGAATTTGAACAGAACCACTGTTTCACGGCTGATCACTGAGACGCCCTGCGATTCACTGAACAAGCCATTTAACATCAAATCTGCACTGGATATTAATATCCAAACTATAGTGAAAACACTATTGGCACGTGGCCCGAATTTTCCCGCTCTTGCAGGGTCTAGAGTCAAACACATACAAACTAAACATGTATATTTATCCTTAAGCTATTCAATAGTTATTAAAAGACATACACAGTAAGTGATTATAAACATGATAGTCAAATGGGTTGAACATATAAATGAATATGGAGTTAAGCAATGGACTGATATTCATTTATAAGTCTTTTTGAGTTAATTAAAAGACAGTTCGTGTGCCATTCTCTGACAAAAGATGTTCTGTGGGGACCAGAGGTTAAAAGGTCCCCTTAGGAATTTCAGTCTGGTACTGCTAGGTGGGGGGAAGTCAATCCAAGGATCTTGTTTATTACTCTCATGGGTTTACATGTGCTGGCCGGCGTTGCATCTTGATTACTTGCCCCAAATTTGACAATCTCTTCTCCTAATTGAAATTGTCAATAATTGTTCTAGTGGTGTAAATGTTGAAAGCTGTTCTGTGAAAGAGTTGGTTATCTTGCTTCTGACTCTGGCACTAGGAATGATTTACAACCTCCTGTTGCCTTTCTGAGGAATTTGGCTCGTGTTTCAACCACAGTCCTGATCGACTCTTTAATTTGTCTGGTTCGGGTCTGATACGCTACACTGGTGTCTAATGGTATATGTTTGATATAATAGCACCGCAGAGGCTTTGGAGGGTGACATGTTTGTGGATGAAGAAGGTAGTGATGGTGAGGAGGATGAGGAGTTCTACCCTGACAACTGCCAGTGGGAACAGGAGGAAGAGCCAGTTAAACCTGGACCAACAGCTGTCATAAAAGAAAAGGTGACATTAATGATTCATTTACATTGCTTTTATGGGAGTTTTTTCATTGAAATTTTCTGACATCCTCTCTTTGCCTTATCAGGTGAATAAAGAGACAAGTGTGGATGGTGTCCCGCATTCTGCTTCTGTAGTTCGGCCCAAGGAGCAGCGACATGATGTACTTCAGAGAAACCCTTTTATGCAAGGAAACACCATCATCCGTTCCAAGACATTTTCCCCTGGACCTCAGAGCCAGTATATCTGCAGGGTAAGAACACACATACACACAAATATATGTACATATTAATTCTAGTATTAGAGCTCACTATTCCTGTAAATTTTTACCGATACCCACACTTACCAAATTACCAGATCAACCGCAGCGACAGTGACAGTATCGATTTTAGAAGTAAAGTAGTTCATAAACTCATTACTGCTGTGGTGTTGGGAAATGTCAACACTTGTTGAGGCTTTATTTTTCGTTAATTTAGCCACTGTATTGAATAAATACCTGGGTTATGTTTGTTTTCTTCTAAAAGAGAAGAAAAGTAATCGGATCTAGCAGTTTTTAATGCTTTTCTGTATGATATGTTACTTTCCCGCCAAGCAATACGAAATACCTCTAGTTTTGTTTTCCTCCAGCTGCGCTCCATTTTTCGGGCTGCTCTCTTTAGGGTGCGAGTATGCTCATTATACCATGGTGTCAAACTGTTTTCCTTAACCTTCCTTAAGCGTAAAGGAGCAACTTTATTTAAAGTGCTAGAAAAGAGAGAGTCCATAGTTTCTGTTACATCATCAAGTTGTTCTGAGGTTTTGGATATGCTAAGGAATTTGGATACATCAGGAAGATAACTTAAAAAGCAGTCTTTTGTGTTAGAAGTGATGGTTCTTCCATACTTGTAACAAGAAGTAGAATTTACAATTTTGGCTATATGAATTTTGCAAAGAACTAAATAATGATCTGAGATATCATCACTTGGCTGAATAATTTCAACACCATCAACATCAATTCCATGTGACAGTATTAAATCTAGAGTATGATTTCGACAATGAGTAGGTCCTGAAACGTGTTGTCTAACACCAATAGAGTTCAGAATGTCTATAAATGCTGATCCCAATGCATCGTTTTCATTATCAACATGGATATTAAAATCACCAACTATTAAAACTTTATCTGCAGCCAGAACTAACTCAGATGTAAAATCACCAAACTCTTTAATAAAGTCTGTATGGTGCCCTGGTGGCCTGTATACAGTAGCCAGTACAAACATAACAGGGGATTTATCATTAACATAACCTGCCCTCTGAGAAATCCTGAAAACGTTGTTATAAATTGAAGCAACACCTCCACCTTTGCCTTTTAGACGTGGCTCATGTTTATAACAGTAATCTTGGGGGGTGGACTCATTTAAAATAATGTAATCATCAAGTTTTAGCCAGGTTTCTGTCAAACAGAGTACATCTATATTATGATCAGTGATCATATTATTTACAAAAAGTGTTTTCGTAGAAAGGGATCTGATATTCAATAAGCCAAGCTTTATCATTTGTTTATCCATATTGCTTCTGTTTTTTATTTGTTGAACCTCAATTAAATTGTTAATCTTAACCTGGTTTGGACGTTTTTTGTTTTTTCTAGTTCGGGGAACAGACACAGTCTCTATAGTGTGATATCTAGGTGAAAAAGTCTCTATGTGCTGAGAATTAACTGACCTCTGTGACAGGAGGCAGCTAGCAGACGGTCGGTTTAGCCAGTCTGTCTGCTTCCTGACCTGGGCCCCAGTTAGTCAAGTATAAACACTAAGACTATTTGCCATATTTCTAGAGAGAAGAGTGGCGCCACCCCAGGAGGGATGGAGACCATCTCTTTTCAACAGGTCAGGTCTGCCCCAAAAGCTCGTCCAATTGTCTATGAAACCTATGTTATTCTGTGGGCACCACTTAGACATCCAGCCATTGAGTGATGACAATCTGCTATGCATCTCATCACCACGGTAAGCAGGGAGGGGACCAGAGCATATTACAGTGTCTGACATCGTGCTTGCAAGTTCACACACCTCTTTAATGTTATTTTTAGTGATCTCCGACTGGCGAAGTCGAACATCATTAGCGCCGGCATGAATAACAATCTTACTGTATTTACGTTTAGCATTAGCCAGCACTTTTAAATTTGCCAAGATGTCAGGCGCTCTGGCTCCCGGTAAACATTTGACTATGGTGGCTGGTGTCTCTATATTCACGTTCCGTACAATAGAATCACCAATAACTAGAGCACTTTCATCAGGTTTCTCAGTGGGTGCATCACTGAGTGGGGAGAACCTGTTTAATGTTTTGATCGGAACAGAAGAGCGGTGTTTTGACCCACGACTACGCTGCCTCACCGTCACCCAGTTGCCCTGCTGCTGGGGCTCTGTTTCCGGAACCGAACAATGTACAGGAATCCCTGAGCTAGACGCATCCAAAGCCGTATCTAGAGCCCTAACATTTTTACTATCCTCAATTAAAGTTTGGATGCGTGTCTCTAATTCTGAAATCTTCTCTGTCAGCCTAACTATTTCCCTGCATTTATCACATGTGAATCCCTCATCAGCGACAGAGATAGATAAACTGTACATGTGGCAAGAGGTGCAAGAAACAATGATAGGAGAAGCCATTACTCACCGTGCTTGATGAAAATTCTTACTGCGGTTGTTTGATGAACTTGTGAAAAACTGGAGCGAGGGAGAGGAGAAAAGAAAACAGCGATAGGTTCGAATGAAGACGCTAATGACAAGCTAACGAGTGCTAACGCTTTGCAGGTGTACTGCACCCACGGAAAAAAAATAAAAGTGAACGATCAAAGTTAATCTGATAAGATTGATCGATAATATCAGAAATATGGTGTGAATTAAGTTATATTTTACCACTTTAAAAAACAGAGAGTGATAGTAAGATAAAGATTCTAGAGAAAAAAAAAAATAAAAACAGCTACACGGAGCTACAATTTGCTACAGAAGGCCAACAGGAAGTAGAGAAAACACTGTCCAACAGTGACACCCGCAGGCAAGAGAGGCTAAGTGGAACTTAGTGGAACTTTAAGTGGAACGTAGGCCTATTTTTACGTTTGCATGTGACTGTTTTGAACCCGTGTTTAGACCCTTGTTTCCCCTGTGTCTGACCCGCACCCGTATCCGACACAGTTGGATATTTTTCCCCCGTTTCAGCCAAATTTTACCCGCGTGTACCCGAACCCGTGCAGGACTCTAGTCCCGATGACCTAAAATTAGATGTATTGCCACGTCACAGGAACCTTTTTGCAGCAAATTTTGCATATCGGCTCATCTAAATTCACTGGCTCGCCCTTTTCATTGGGTTGAAAGCCGAAATGTTCCCAAACTGGTGACGTGACATTAGGTTTTGGGACGAGCGCCTCCCATCGTTTTAGCCGGCCTATTCAAAACAAACGAAGAACAATAAAGCTACATCGGCTCGCGGGAAAATTACAGTCATAACCATATTGCATCATTCATTTATTTAACATTGAATTCACAGTGACAAATTGAAAAAAAACAAGAAGGCCACAGCCTCATAAAAAAAATAAAAAAAATAAAACTGAACACTGCGGTTGCCGCGGTTTCTGCGGTTGCTATCTTTCCTCTGCGGTTTGCTTGTCAATAGCGCGGTATTACAATATTATTATTTATCGCGACAGCCTTAGTAACAAATAAATGTAACTGTAACAAATGTAACGAACAATGCTGTTCTTTCAATTTATCAAAAAAACCTGAAAAAAATATTCTCCGCTCTTTTCCACATTAATAATAATAATAATAATTTTTGTTTTGTTTTGTTTTGTTTTGTTTTTTTTAGAAAATCAGTGTGTGACTGGAGCAATGATGCTAAAAATTCATCTTTGAAAGTCAGCTTTGATTGTTCCTAATAAACTGTTTAACTGCACTTGCATGTGAATATTACATTATTTTGTGGAATAATTAAATATATTCTAAATAAACTACAAACAAAAAAAATATTAATTTATTTTGTCCTCACATTCTTTCTTGTAACTCTTCCCTCTCAGTCACAAACCTGACTGAAAGGCTCATTATGCAGCTCATTATGCAGGCCTTTTCTTCTCAGGTGTAAATCACAATGATATTCATGATAGTTGACACCTACTCACATATGACTTTTACAAACAAAAAGTGTCTTAGAAAATTTAAATCAATATATAGTTTTCTGTGAGTGAGTAAACAAGTTGATTTTCACATAATTTAAAAAGAAACATTCAAGGCTACAAGCTCCAGTTCGCAAAAGCTCCGGGAACCAATGTTCAGTATGTGTTTTATGGCCTTATTCAAGTGATTTACAATTTTTACTTTTTCACTAACCACGCATAAAAAACTTTTTAAAAACACAATCATGTACATACATGCTGCTCACATATTATTATAGCCCGGTTTGTGCTTATTAGAATGATATTAGTGATATTAGACTTTAGCCATTTAGATGTTTATAAGCAACTGAAAAAAGCACAAATGTCAGTCAATCAAGTCACCTTTATTTATATAGCGCTTTAAACAAAATACATTGCGTCAAAGCAACTGAACAACATTCATTAGGAAAACAGTGTTGTCAATAATGGAAAATGATAGTTAAAGGCAGTTCATTATTGAATTCAGTGATGTCATCTCTGTTCAGTTAAATAGTGTCTGTGCATTTATTTTCAATCAAGTCAATGATATCGCTGTAGATGAAGTGACCCCAACTAAGCAAGCCAGAGGCGACAGCGGCAAGGAACCGAAACTCCATCGGTGACAGAATGGAGAAAAAAACCTTGGGAGAAACCAGGCTCAGTTGGGGGGCCAGTTCTCCTCTGACCAGACGAAACCAGTAGTTCAATTGCAGGCTGCAGCAAAATCAGATTGTGCAGAAGAGTCATCTGTTTCCCGTGGTCTTGTCCTGGTGGTCCTCTGAGACAAGGTCTTTACAGGGGATCTGTATCTGGGGCTCTAGTTGTCCTGGTCTCCGCTGTCTTTCAGGGCAATAGAGGTCCTTTCTAGGTGCTGATCCACCATCTGATCTGGATACAGACTGGACCTCGGAATAAGAGAGAAACAGACAAATATTAGCGTAGTTGCCATTCTTCTAATGATGTAGCAAGTACAGAGGGTGTTATGGGGAGTGTTTCCGTTTCCGGTTTACCTAATTAATGCAGCCTAAAAATCCTTTAACGGATTTGGATATTAAAAGCATATTAGTATGTTATGTGTAAGCCAGGTTAAAGAGATGGGTCTTTAATCTAGATTTAAACTGCAAGAGTGTGTCTGCCTCCCGAACAATGTTAGGTAGGTTATTCCAGAGTTTAGGCGCCAAATAGGAAAAGGATCTGCCGCCCGCAGTTGATTTTGATATTCTAGGTATTATCAAATTGCATAATTGCGTAGAGGATTATAATGTAAAAAAAGCTCATTCAAATACTGAGGTGCTAAACCATTCAGGGCTGTATAAGTAATAAGCAATATTTTAAAATCTATACGATGTTTGATAGGGAGCCAATGCAGTGTTGACAGGACCGGGCTAATATGGTCATACTTCCTGGTTCTAGTAAGAACTCTTGCTGCTGCATTTTGGACTAGCTGTAGTTTGTTTACTATACGTGCAGAACAACCACCCAATAAAGCATTACAATAATCTAACCTTGAGGTCATAAATGCGTGGATTAACATTTCTGCATTTGACATTGAGAGCATAGGCCGTAATTTAGATATATTTTTGAGATGGAAAAATGCAGTTCTCTTACGAGAGTTCTCTCGTACTGCGTCTTAGCTAAGACGCTACGGGAAAAGTCTCTTTTCACGAAATACTGAAGCAAAAAATTTTCCTTAATTTTGAATTGTTGTGAAGCGCATTTGCAGCAGCACGCAGCCATAGGCGAGACGGCTCGCTCGCTCATTGGCTGCTCTGCGGCAACTGCACAAGCCTATCGAGCGCAGGCTTCGCGCCCTCCATGACACTTCCCGCCGAAACGGGTGTGGCCTAGCCCTATAAAGGGAGCTCGAAAAGGCTGACTCACCTGATTTTTCATCTCTTCAGCGAAGCTCATGCATCGTTGGATCACGAGAGGAAGCAAGCGCCGTCAGATAAGCATCTCAGCTGGACGAGCCATTTCTGAAGCCACTGGCCTACGCCGCCTTCCACTGCCGTTCCTGCTGCGCGTTCCGGCACCTATATTCTTTTTGTATCCTTGTGTGTGTTCGCCCTGCGACACACACTCATAAAAGAGCTGCGTCTTTTTAAAGATGCCCTCGTGCGGCTCGTGCAGAGCCCCGCTCAGCGAAGGAGACCGTCATGTCATCTGCGTCTCCTGCCTGGGTGAGGATCACGACTCTGAGGACTCGCCTGGCATTCTTCTCCGAGCCTGCATCCCCCGCTGCGCCGCAGCGCCGTAAAAAGCGCCGCTCCCAGCGAATACCGGAACCGCCTCCAGCTCAACCGAGCTCGCCGGTTCTCCCTGCTTCACCGGCCTCCCCGCGGGAGACACGGCAGAGGATTATGGATTATGGCTCCGAAGTCATCCTAGCACTTCTAGGAAAGCGCCGGTGTACGAGTTCCGCTGTGGCCGAGCTCCCACCCAAGCGCGCCGCTGTTTCAGTTCCAGGAATTGTGACTGTCTCAGCATTTTCTGCAACGCGCAAGCCTGCACAGTTGCCCGCTTGCCTGCACACAAAAGCCGTTATCACTGCTACCCAGATATTTCCCGAAAAGAGTGTAATTTCTGGTGTCCCGGCCACGGCCGATGGTGCTATAAATGTAGTGACGATGCCCACTCCTCAGTGCCCATCTCCACATATAAGCACAGCCCTGCACACAGGGCTCGCGCCCATAAGATCGACTCAGATCGCGCACACTACATAGTAAACGTGCCCACTCCTCAGTGCCCACAAACACTATATCACACACGGCGCGTGGTTTCTGTAAAAACGAAACCCGTGCACGTACGCTCTGCCCAGGTAGACAGCGAGTCGAAAGCAGTAAATGTGCACGCTTACAGCCCACAGTTACTCACAGACATCACAAGTCCTACGGGACCCGATCAGCCCTCCCTCACTCGGTTGTTGAAACTACGGTCAAAACAGAAGTAGCACACCTACTTCGGGCCGAAATATCAAAACTGGGCTGTGGAGCCTGTATCCCAAGCTCAAAGCGAAGCGGGGCTGTACAGCAGATACTTTCTAGTGCCCAAGAAAGACGGGGGTCTCAGGCCCATACTGGATCTAAGACAGCTTAACAGGGCATTGGTGAAACACAGTTTCAGAATGCTTACAACCAGGAAACTCCTCGCGCATATTCGCAGAGGGGACTGGTTCATGTCGATGGATCTGAAGGACGCGTATTTTCAAATACAGATAGCGTCACGTCACAGGCGATACTTGAGATTCGCCTTCGAGGGCCAGACATACCAGTATACAGTCCTGCCGTTCGGCTTGTCCACGGCTCCTCATACGTTTACGAGGTGCATGGACGCAGCGCTCGCTCCTCTCAGACTCAGAGGCATGCGAGTGCTGAACTATTTGGACGACTGGCTGATTCTGGCTCAATCACGATCAGAGCTCGTGGAACACGGGGCCATTTTACTCGATCACCTCGAGAAACTCAGTCTCAGTGTCAACTGGACGAAGAGTTCGCTGAACCCCAGTCAGACGATACTGTTTTTGGGTATAGTTCTGGACTCACGTTCCATGACGGCGCGGCTGTCGCCACAGCGCGCGTTGGGCATTCAGCATGCAGCGAGCTCTCTCCGCTGCGGCGCGACCTTCTCGCTCAGAGAATTTCAGAAGATGCTAGGTCTCATGGCCTCAGCATCTCCAGTTCTTCAGTTGGGCCTGCTCCGCATGCGCCCCCTGCAGTTCTGGCTGAAAGTGCGAGTACCGCGCGGAACGTGGATATCCGGTCGGTTGCGTCTCAGGGTCAATCAGAGCTGTGTTACAGCCCTGAAACCCTGGACAGCGAAGGACTGGTACCAATCAGGTGTAAGCCTGGGGACTTCCTCGAGAGTGAAGATGGTGTCAACAGACACCTCCACTTCGGGATGGGGAGTGCTGCTCGAGGGCAGACCGTCCTTTGGCCTATGGTCAGAACGGGAAAAGGTCCAACATATCAACTGTCTGGAAATGCTGGCAGTGGAGAACGCGCTGACGCGCTTTTGTCCCCGAATCAAGGGCCACCACGTCTTAGTCCGTTCGGACAACATGTCTGTGGTGTCCTACATAAATCGCCAGGGCGGTCTCAGGTCCCGAAACCTGAACAGGTTGGCAGAACGCCTCCTGGTTTGGGCTCAGCGCAACTTGCGCTCGCTGAGAGCAGTTCATGTGCCTGGGCTACAGAATCTGGGTCCAGACAGGCTGTCCAGACGCAACATTCCCACGGGCGAATGGTCTCTACACCCGCAGACAGTCCAGCGGTTGTGGGAGAGATTTGGCAGGGCAGAAGTGGACCTCTTCGCGTCCCACGAAAACGCTCACTGCCCCGCGTTCTTTTCCAAGAACGAAAGCGCGATGTCACGAAGGTGGCCGTGCTGCCCGCTCTATGCTTTCCCCCCCGTCTCCCTACTTCCGCAGGTGGTAGAACGGGTGAGGGAAACGAGATGCTCAGTACTGCTTGTAGCACCACTTTGGAAGAACCAACCACGGTTTCCAGATTTGATGCAGCTAGCAGACACTGCCCCGTGGCCAGTGCCGCTGAGGAGGGATCTCCTCTCGCAGGCCAGGGGCTCGATTTGGCACCCTCAACCGGAGTTGTGGTCCCTCCATGTGTGGGCGCTCAACGGTTAACCGCTGATCTCTCAGTGGGAGTGCTAAATACCATCACTCAGGCTAGAGCTCCGTCGACACGACAGCTGTATGCCTCGAAGTGGTCGGTGTTCTCCAGCTGGTGCATAGCTCGGGGATGTTCACCCCTTAGTTGTGAGGTGACGGAGGTTCTCTCCTTCCTACAAGAGCTGTTGGATAAGGGCAGAGCCCCCTCCACGCTCAAAGTTTACATGGCGGCTATCGCAGCGTTTTCTGAGACAACGCTCGGTCAGTCAATAGGAAGGAACGATTTGGTCAACCGCTTCCTTAGAGGAGCTAGGAGGCTGAATCCTCCCAGACCTCCGTCAGTCCCTGTATGGGACCTCTCGACGGTTTTGGAGGCCATGAAAGGTTCCCCTTTCGAGCCTATCCGAACGATTAGCCTCAAGCATCTGTCGTTCAAGACAGTGTTCTTGTTGGCTCTCGCTTCAGTGAAGCGTGTGGGTGACCTGCACGCGCCCTCGGTGAGCCCGACGTGCTTGGAGTTTGGGCCTAATGACTCAAGGGTCATACTCAAACCTAGGCACGGTTATGTGCCAAAATCCCTCAACACGCCGTTTCGGGCTCAGGTTATTTCCCTGTCTGCCCTGTCGGTGTCAGGAGAGAATGGAGACTCGAGTCTTCTTTGCCCCGTTAGGGCTTTAAGAGCTTATTTGTCTCGCTTCGCTGTCTTTAGACAGACTGAGCAGCTGTTTGTCTCGTTCAGTGGACGTTCCAAGGGAATGGCTGTTTCGAGACAGAGCCTATCCAGATGGATAGTTGACGCCATAGCGTTAGCTTACGCTTCCAGGGGCCTTCAGTGCCCACTGGGCATCAGAGCACACTCCACAAGAGACATCGCCTCGTCGTTTGCGTGGTCTAGTGGGATCTCCTTACAGGATATATGTATGGCGGCAGGATGGGCCTTGCCGTCTACATTTATCAGGTTCTATAACCTGGAGGTTCCCGCCCTGCAAGCAGGGCTGCTGTCGGTATATAGCCGAATCAGGGCCCTGATTGGAACTCTGAGATCGCAAGCGCTATGCGCTACCGACTGTTATATGGGCAGTATTGCGTAAGACCTGCGTTACCACATGGGTCAGGCCTTGCCTTGACTGTGTGATGTAATATTGCCGCGCCTACGGGCGCTGCTAGATATGGGACGGAGGGCCCCCCCCCCTGTTCTGGACTCTCTGTGAGTCCCTCTGGTGACTGTGCACTGTAAATCCTGGGCATTGCTTCCAGGTTTATTGGTGTGTGATCCCTGCGTGCACGGCGCTTTACCTGGGGTTCCCGTAGCGTCTTAGCTAAGACGCAGTACGAGAGAACTCTCGTAAGAGAACGTACTCGGTTACTAACGTAACCTCGGTTCTCTCTAGAAGAGGGAACGAGTACTGCGTTCTCTGCCGTGCTCACGATTCACTCTGGTTCGCTTCGGCGATGAAATAAATCAGGTGAGTCAGCCTTTTCGAGCTCCCTTTATAGGGCTAGGCCACACAGTTTCGGCGGGAAGTGGCATGGAGGGCGCAAAGCCCTTTACAACAATTCAAAATTAAGGATAATTTTTTGCTTCAATATTTCGTGAAAAGAGACTTTTCTCGTAGCGTCTTAGCTAAGACGCAGTACTCGTTCCCTCTTCTAGAGAGAACCGAGTTTACGTTAGTAACCGAGTACTTTTTGCAAATGCTAGAAACGTGGCTTTCTAAGGAAAGATTGCGATCAAATAGCACACCTAGGTTCCTAACTGATGATGAAGAATTGACAGAGCAACCATCAAGTCTTAGACAGTGTTCTAAGTTATTACAAGCAGAGTTTTTAGGTCCTATAATTAACACCTCTGTTTTTTTCAGAATTAAGCAGTAAGAAATTACTCGTCATCCAGTTTTTTATATCGACTATGCATTCCATTAGTTTTTCAAATTGGTGTGTTTCACCGGGCCGCGAAGAAATATAGAGCTGACTATCATCAGCATAACAGTGAAAGCTAACACCATGTTTCCTGATGATATCTCCCAAGGGTAACATATAAAGCGTGAAGAGTAGCGGCCCTAGTACTGAGCCTTGAGGTACTCACTTGTGATCGATATGATACATCTTCATTCACTGCTACGAACTGATGGCGTTCATATAAGTACGATTTAAACCATGCTAATGCACTTCCACTGATGCCAACAAAGTGTTCAAGTCTATGCAAAAGAATGTTTTGGTCAATTGTGTCAAACGCAGCACTAAGATCCAATAAAACTAATAGAGAGGTACACCCACGATCAGATAAGAGCAGATCATTTGTAACTCTAAGAAGAGCAGTCTCAGTACTATGATACGGTCTAAATCCTGACTGGAAATCCTCACATATACCATTTTTCTCTAAGAAGGAATATAATTGTGAGGATACCACCTTTTCTAGTATCTTGGACAGAAAAGGGAGATTCAATATTGGTCTATAATTAACTAGTTCTTTGGGGTCAAGTTGTGGTTTTTTGATGAGAGGCTTAATAACAGCCAGTTTGAAGGTTTTGGGGACATATCCTAATGACAATGAGGAATTAATCATAGTCAGAAGAGGATCTATGACTTCTGGAAGCACCTCTTTTAGGAGCTTAGATGGTATAAGGTCTAACATACATGTTGTTGGTTTAGATGATTTAACAAGTTTATACAATTCTTCCTCTCCTATAGTAGAGAATAAGTGGAACTGTTCCTCAGGGGGTCTATAGTGCACTGTCTGATGTGATACTGTAGCTGATGGCTGAATGGTTTCAATTTTATCTCTAATAGTATCGATTTTAGAAGTAAAGTAGTTCATAAAGTCATTACTGCTGTGGTGTTGGGAAATGTCAACACTTGTTGAGGCTTTATTTTTCGTTAATTTAGCCACTGTATTGAATAAATACCTGGGGTTATGTTTGTTTTCTTCTAAAAGAGAAGAAAAGTAATCGGATCTAGCAGTTTTTAATGCTTTTCTGTAGGATAGGTTACTTTCCCGCCAAGCAATACGAAATACCTCTAGTTTGGTTTTCCTCCAGCTGCGCTCCATTTTTCGGGCTGCTCTCTTTAGGGTGCGATTATGCTCATTATACCATGGTGTCAAACTGTTTTCCTTAACCTTCCTTAAGCGTAAAGGAGCAACTTTATTTAAAGTGCTAAAAAAGAGAGAGTCCATAGTTTCTGTTACATCATCAAGTTGTTCTGAGGTTTTGGATATGCTAAGGAATTTGGATAGATCAGGAAGATAACTTAAAAAGCAGTCTTTTGTGGTAGAAGTGATGGTTCTTCCATACTTGTAACAAGAAGTAGAATTTACAATTTTGGCTATATGAAGTTTGCACAGAACTAAATAATGATCTGAGATATCATCACTTGGCTGAATCATTTCAAAACTATCAACATCAATTCCATGTGACAGAATTAAATCTAGAGTATGATTTCGACAATGAGTAGGTCCTGAAACGTGTTGTGTAACACCAATAGAGTTCAGAATGTCTATAAATGCTGATCCCAATGCATCTTTTTCATTATCAACATGGATATTAAAATCACCAACTATTAAAACTTTATCTGCAGCCAGAACTAACTCGGATGTAAAATCACCAAACTCTTTAATAAAGTCTGTATGGTGCCCTGGTGGCATGTATACAGTAGCCAGTACAAACATAACAGGGGATTTATCATTAACATTTGTTTCTCTGGATAAAGTTATATGAAGCACCATTACTTCAAACGAGTTATACTTGAAGCCTGCCCTCTGATAAATCCTGAAAACGTTGTTATAAATTGAAGCAACACCTCCACCTTTGCCTTTTAGACGCGGCTCATGTTTATAACAGTAATCTTGGGGGGTGGACTCATTTAAAATAATGTAATCATCAGGTTTTAGCCAGGTTTCTGTCAAACAGAGTACATCTATATTATGATCAGTGATCATATTATTTACAAAAAGTGTTTTCGTAGAAAGGTATCTGATATTCAATAAGCCAAGCTTTATCATTTGTTTATCCATATTGCTTCTGTTTTTTATTTGTTGAACCTCAATTAAATTGTTAATCTTAACTTGGTTTTGACGTTTTTTGTATTTTGTAGTTCGGGGAACAGACACAGTCTCTATAGTGTGATATCTAGGTGAAAAAGTCTCTATGTGCTGAGAATTAGCTGACCTCTGTGACTGGAGGCAGCTAGCAGTCGGTTGGTTTAGCCAGTCTGTCTGCTTCCTGACCTGGGCCCCAGTTAGTCAAGTATAAACTCTAAGCCATATTTGCCATATTTCTACAGAGAAGAGTGGCGCCACCCCAGGAGGGATGAAGACCATCTCTTTTCAACAGGTCAGGTCTGCCCCAAAAGCTCGTCCAATTGTCTATGAAACCTATGTTATTCTGTGGGTACCACTTAGACATCCAGCCATTGAGTGATGACAATCTGCTATGCATCTCATCACCACGGTAAGCAGGGAGGGGACCAGAGCATATTACAGTGTCTGACATCGTGCTTGCAAGTTCACACACCTCTTTAATGTTATTTTTAGTGATCTCCGACTGGCGAAATCGAACATCATTAGCGCCGGCATGAATAACAATCTTACTGTATTTACATTTAGCATTAGCCAGCACTTTTAAATTTGCCAAGATGTCAGGCGCTCTGGCTCCCGGTAAACATTTGACTATGGTGGCTGGTGTCTCTATATTCACGTATATACACAATAGAATCACCAATAACTAGAGCACTTTCATCAGGTTTCTCAGTTGGTGCATCACTGAGTGGGGAGAACCTGTTTAATGTTTTGATCGGAACAGAAGAGCGGTGTTTTGACCCACGACTACGCTGCCTCACCGTCACCCAGTTGCCCTGCTGCAGGGGCTCTGTTTCCGGAACCGAACAATGTACAGGAATCCCTGAGCTAGACGCATCCAAAGCCGTATCTAGAGCCCTAACATTCTTACTGTCCTCAATTAAAGTTTGGATGCGTGTCTCTAATTCTGAAATCTTCTCTGTCAGCCTAACTATTTCCCTGCATTTATCACCTGTGAATCCCTCATCAGCGACAGAGATAGATAAACTGTACATGTGGCAAGAGGTGCAAATAACAATAGCAGGAGAAGCCATTACTCACCGTGTTTGATGAAATATTCTTACTGCGGTTGTTTGATGAACTTGTGAAAAACTGGAGCGAGAGAGAGGACAGGAGAAAAGAAAACAGCGATAGGTTCGAATGAAAACGCTAATGACAAGTTAACGAGTGCTAATGCTTTGCAGGTGTACTGCACTCACGGATATAAAATAAAAGTGAACAATCAAAGTTAATCTGATAAGATTGATCGATAATATCAGAAATATGGTGTGAATTAAGTTATATTTTACCACTTTAAAAAACAGAGAGTGATAGTAAGATAGAGATTCTAGAGAAAAAATAAAATAAAAACCTTTTGTCAGGACGTGACAAAACTTCCCCAGGCCCCAAAAATACCCTTAGACTTTAGAGGGTTAAGGTAAAAATAGCTGGCCAGAGTGGACGCAGATGAGACCGGAAGCCAGACCCATAGTATTTACAAATGGCCACGCCCATTTTTCCGAAAAGAATAAGGTGGATATCTGGGCCTTAATAAGCCTTGCATTGTTATATATCTGACATCATTCAGTTTCAAGCTATACTTATTGTCTGCTGTTATCTCTCATAGAGAGAAGATGGCCTTCTTCACCAGGGCAAAGGTAAACATTCCTGACCTACCAGCTGACGACGTGTAGCAGATATCCATCTCAACTGCTGTTTCCATGAAGAAAAAACTGACATCCGGCGGTATTATGAAGAATGGTGCGACAGGAAAATATATGTTTGGCAGGAAAATTTTTATTTTAAAACACTGGGTTTTAACTCTCAACTGAAATTGTATAGATCCGTGTTTTTTTTTTTTTTTCAAGATAGATTTTTTTTTTTAATTTCACCATGTTCTGTTACTAATAAGAGTATGTCGGTATCTGTACTAGGTATTTTACCGGTCATTCAAAATCACCAATTTTCCTTGAAACCAGTGTGAAACATACTGCTCTGCTAATTGGGCAGGACTTCTTACTGAAACTTTTGAAGATGTGAATACAAATACTTATGGTACTACTTTTCATAGCACAAGGGTTCAGGACAAAATGAGCGGGCGTAAATCCTGCTATTCCAGTCATGTCCCTCTAAAACAAGCACATCTGTCCACATTTATATTCAACAGAGGTTTTTTTCTTTTGCAAATTTGTAAACGGTTACAGATGTCACCCGGCATGAATCTTAGCATGAGTTAACTAGACCGATTAGTAGACTAAATTGACTTGCCAACATTTCTCTATATTAGTTTTGTTAATTGCATATGCAAACAATACAAGTTAATGCTAATGTTCGTAAAATTATGTAGAAACTGCACTTAGTTCCACAGACTCTCAGGTAGAATATCAGATAGTTCAAGCACTTTAATAGAAAAGGAATCAATATAGAGAATAAGGAAAAAAGCACATTGTGAACACTAAGATCGTACTATCCCATATACTAGCTCTTGTTGCGTCTTTGGAAAACTTTAAGCGTCTTTTCAGGATTTAACTTCCCCTTCTAGTTCCTACAGTGACATGTTCTAATAGTGATTCATTTCTACTGATTTGGATCTCTTCTAATCTTAAAACACCCCTCACAACCCTCTACAGGTTAGCTCCAGACTACAAACTCAGCTTTGTAAGTGACTAATAACCTACTGTATAGTAGCAAAATATCCTTTGTCAAAGCCAATATCTTAACATTTCTCAAAGCTTACTGTAATTGCTACCTATCAGTACTAGGATTTATATATATATATATATATATATATATATATATATATATATATATATATATATATATATATATTTCACCCCATAAACCCTATAAAAATAGGAAATTATATTTGCATATGATTTGCATAAAATCTATATATTGATTTGTAATAAAATAGTTTTTGATGACAATTAAGCCATTTTTTCCCTAACTTAATTTTTTTTATAAAAAATACTATAATATGAAGAAAAACTAATTGCTTTTTAGCAGTCAAATGCATTACTGTAATGAGAATCATTTTCTCTCTCTAATTTCTCAAATTATTTGATCTTAGTTTTTTTTTACAGTAGTGAGAAAAATGCATTTTAGTACCTGCATATAATTGAATCAAAATCCTCAATGGCCATAAAAAGGTATCATTTTTGTAATTTCTTATTTTTCATCTTCGGTGAAAAATACGATCTGGACAGTTTTTGTGATTTTGACCCATTTATGAAGAGCAGTTAAATGTTACATGAAATTTCCAGTTGATCCCCAACTTAAGGTGTAGCTTGTGCTCTCGACATCTTTATTTTGCATTCGCTCAGTTACCCTGCTGGTATGGCTTCCCATGTAAAATTATGTTCTTAATGAGATCCTCCTGTGCTTCATTATGTCTTTTTTCCTCGTGGAAATATTGAATGTACTCTTCTTGGCTCAACCTCAGATCAACTAATATGTCATAGTAATTATAGTAGCATTATTTCTACACTCATTAAGTTGCATAGTTGTACCCGTATGACCGAGCCATGATATGCTCAAAAAATGATACTACAATATCTGAAACTAGTGTGAAGTCTGAAAATGATAGTCCAGAAGCCCTCCCTCATCTGCAGTGCATAAATGCAAATGGTCTAGTCTCTTGCTCTACCTAGTGCAATACAAATGTAACTGAACTTGTACTAGCACTCTTGTTATGAATCCCTGATTTCTTCTCCAGTGTAAATTTGCCTAAAATTGGTTTAGGAGATGGACATTGCACATTTATTTTGATGGCGGCACATTATAAACAAAATCTAAGACCTGACAGAAATACTGTCCCAAAGCTTTTAGCCAAATATCTAATATCTAGAAGCATTATATAGCTTTCACTTTGAAGTCATTGTAGTCAGTGGTTTAACAGTTTATTAGAGTACAAACGTTTCTTTTGTCTTTCTTTTTTTCCATTTCTCTTCTTTAATGTATTATTTTTGCAGATTAGACCCAGTTAAGACAGTACACTACCAAACATAGACTACATCCCAGCTCAGTTGAAGCTGCTGTGTGATGTGCATTTTTTCATTGTCATGTTTAAGGTACTTTTTTTCTTTTTCTTTTTTTTATCAGAGCTTTTCAGATTTACAGTTTTTAGGAATTTACGGTTATTTTAATGTGAAAGAAACAGTAGGTCCCTTTTAAATTTGTACTGTTTAACTGGAAGCACTAAAGTTTATTTCATTCTGAGAGTACTAGGTAAAATAGAAAATGGCTTATGTTTTCACTGGTCGTACAGTATCTACCGTTCACAGTATGTGTTGGAGAGAGCTGTCTTGATTGATTAGGTGCTCTTCAACTATCAATTCTGAGGTTAATAAGGAAATAAAATTTGCCTTTTTTATTTTTTTATTTGGACGCAATCATGCATAAATCATGTATTTCTTGCTCAAAATAATCACAAGGAAACAAACAAGCAAAAAATGCGGTCAGTATCTGATGCTGGTAGTCATGAATGATTTGTTTATTGTTCAAAGCATGACTTTTATAAACCCCAGAGCATTTTTTTTTTATTTTTTTTTTACTTGTATTAATGATGGAAAAAGAACCTGATCTGGTCACAGAGATGGTTTGAGAAGTACAGCTTGTATTTATTGCACTTTTGTGATTTGGGTGTGCTGTCTTTCTGTTTCTTGTGAGATGTCTGAAAGCTGTGAATTTTATCATCGACACTGTACTGTCAACCAGAATTCGAAATATATCCCCAGGACAATAGTATGTTTTGTAGTTTCACAACAAATATATATATTTTCCCCGCTTCAGGTTGGTGGAGAGCTCCTGCGTCTCAAGTGGAGGAGTTTAAGTATCTTGGGGTCTTGTTCACGAGTGAGGGAATTATGGAGCAGGAGATTGACAGACGGATAGATGCAGCTTCTTCAGTGATGTGGTTGATGTACCTGTCTGTCATGGTAAAGAAGGAGCTGAGCTGCAAGGCAAAGCTCTCGATTTACCGGTCGCTCTACGTTCCTACTCTCACCTATGGTCATGAGCTGGACAAGATCCCAGATACAGACGGTCGAAATGAGCTTTCTCCGTAGGGTGGCTGGCCGCTCCCTTAGAGATAGGGTGAGGAGCTCTGCCACTCTGGAGGAGCTCAGAGTAGAGCCGCTGCTCCTCCACATCGAGAGGAGTCAGCTAAGGGAAGTCTGGGCGTCTCTGCTTAGAATGCTGCCCCCGCGAACCGGCCCCAGATAAGCAGAAGAAGATGGATGGATGGATGGTGTTAATTCCTAATAATAGATTTACCTGTACTGAAATGTTTAAAGACAATAACAGGTTTTCCGTGGGGGGTTCTAGTATAATTTGATATTAAAATATCAAAACATTATTCATGCATTTGTAATTGCAGGTTAAGTCATTCCTTGTCCCTCTGAGCTGCATTAAACTGTGTAAATTCATGTAAATTACACTTCTAATGCTGCTTCTGTTATTCCTCTGCGTTGCAAAGAAATCACTGGTGAAAAAGGTGAGAAGGATATTACCCCTCTAGGGGGGGTCCATATTTTAAAGCATCAATAGGATGCATTTTGAGATGCTTTTTTTGCCAACCTGGGGAGAGCTGGAGAAACTTAACTTCAGCCATGAGTCAAAAATGATTACTAATTATTATTATAATTACTGTAGCAGGGCTCTCAAGTTTTGAACTGAGTTCAGAGTGAGATTTTGGCGGCTGGCCGCCATGGCGGCAGGGGTTTGATGGGGACGGGTGTCTGATCTCATAAATGACACACATTCTTACAAATAAAATATTTATTTAAATCAGCATTTATTTGTGTGTGTGTGTGTGTGTGAGAGAGAGAGATAATGGTCAGTGTTGTTTATTGTAGGTGTTGGTAGATGGTTTTGAGGCCTTCAACACAGGGGTTGGTGGCTCCCATTTGAAGAACTGTGGTTCCAGGCCAGCCATTTTTATTATGGGTACTGCCATACAAGTATTATGGATAAGCCTATTATAGAAGTCTCTTATATAAAACTGTCAGAGTAGCCCCGCAGCCTCTTCAACTAGTAACGTTAGCTATAAAAAAATAATAATAGTGGGCTAATAATAGGCGCAAAAGCTACGACCGACCACGTATGATGGCCAAAATTGCGCGTGTGTCGGGGTCATAATAACCATCAGACCAAATCATATCTTAGACTGTTTCAAAAAAATTGAAAAATTCATATAGTGAAAATCGAGGTCATTGTCTTGGCCAATACAAGTCAATAGACTAATTGTTAATTAAAACTTTTAAAACTTACCATGTTAATTTAATGAGATAAATTCACATTTATTAAGATCGATTTTGACCTACCCAAAATTGAAATGCATCTCGTTTAAAAGGGACAGTTAGATTTTGGTATTGTAAAAGTATGCAAAATTATTGTAAAAGTTGGTATTGTATAATTGACATTTAATTTTCTAAAAATGTATTCCACTTATCAAAAAGTGTTAACATTTGAATGATAGAATCAACAGTTCCCCATATGCAGTAGGCTACACATACTTAGGCTGAATAAGGATTGCATTGATAGATATAAGTAACATGACATTGACCTTCAGGCCTTGTTCATCACAACTTGATATGAAACGTGTCCAGGTCCTCCACATACTTAAAGATGAATGAAAAAGGCATCTATTGTTTCATTGGGTATTTACTTGTTTTACAAAAAAATAACATACACCACCAGTCAAAAGTTTTTGAACAGTAAGATTTGTATTATTTTTTTTAAGTCTCTTCTGCCAGCATTTATTTGATCCAAAATACAGCAAAAACAGTAATGTGAAATATTTTTACAATTTAAAAGAACTGCTTTCTATTTGAATGTATTTTAAAATGCAGTTTATTCCTGTGATCAAAGCTGAATTTTCTGCATCATTACTCCAGTCTTCAGTGTATTAACCAAATAATAATAATAATGTTTTTTGAACATCAAATCAGCATATTAGAATGATTTCTGAAGGATCATGTGACTGGAGTAAGTCACCTTTGAAATCACAGGAGTAAATTTATTTTTAATAGAAATATAGAAAATTGTTATTTTAAATAGCAAAAATATTATACTAATATTTTAAAATTTGACTGTTTTTGCTGTACTTTGGATTGAATAAATGCAGGCTTGATGAGCAGAAGAGATTATTTTAAAAAACATAAAAAATCTTACTGTTCAAAAACTTTTGACTGGTTGTGTTTAACAAAAGGTATGCTCCAAATATTATAAAGTCTGAGCAGCTGAATGATCAGATAAATGGTTCTAGGCATGCAGTACACACACATACATACATAGACTACACAGAGAGATTCCTTGCTTTAATATATCCTCCCTCCAGGTAGTCTTTGATGGCATTCTGTTGATTTTTACTGTCCATCTGGAGAAAGGCAGGTTCTGTCACCTCCCCACAGAATAACCCACAATGACTTTGTACCACGCTGGACCTGTCCCTTACAAACTTCCACTTTATGTCCTCTTGGCACTCCTGTTAAAAATAGAGAATACATACGTGTTGGGGGTATATGTGTCCACAAAAAATTATTTGCCTTATCATTCTACATATATTTATGATTTTAAACCACAAAAATCAATCAATATCTAAAGAAATGCTCTCACCATACCTCCATGCACCACTGCATGGCTTAAGTGGTCCTTCAAGTGAATTGTAACAAGTAATTTTATTTACTGGTGAAACTGCAGCAGGGACCCCTCAACCCGGGAGAACTGCCCTGCATCAGAAAGCCAATCGCAGAGTCCTTTTTTACAGTTTATTGGAATAAATTGTGTATTTCCCTCACAATTGTCACAAAAAAACTAACTAAACTTGGTGACATACGTGAGACAGTTGCTGGTGAAAATTTCCCCATCTTGGTCCTCGAACATCAATCACATTGTTGACTCGGTTCATCGAATAGGCAGACGTGAAGAAAATAAAACAAGGCATGTCATCATTCAATTTACTCAGAGAATACACCGAGATGCACTGTGGAGAATAACAAAGGACCACGCGATCTGCAAAGAGCTTCGTATCAACTTCATCGAAGACCTCTGCAAAGCCGACAGGGAGACCCGAGCTGCTCTGTGGCCAAAGATTAAAGAAGCTAGAGATGCGGGAAGTGTGCGTACTTCAGAGGAGGTGTTTGATATATAAATGGACAAAGAGTTACTTAGGAACACATAAGGTTTATGAACAAATGCTTTAGAATTTAAAGCTTGAAATATCCTTTTGATTAATAGAATTTGTTTGGAGGGTCATTTTGCATTGAATGCAGTTTGAAGGGACAGTGCCTGTTTGGGCTATCGTTACTAAATTTTTTCCGAAGTATATTTTTTTGATCTAATATTTGTTGGCAGTTGCCAGTTTTGTTTTTGAATAATTTAGGTTTTTCTTGTATTTCACTTAATGTTAGGGGCTTAAGAGAGAACACTAGGAGAAAATCATTATTTTTGTTTTGCAAGGGCGAAAAAGCACAATTTATTTTGTTGCAAGAAACACACTCCAAACCAGAGGATGAAAGATTTTGGATAAATCAATGGGGAGACAAAATCCTTTTTGATCATGGGTCCACTGAATCAGCAGGTGTGGCTGTTGTGTTTTGTAACCCACCTGGTAAATTAGTGACATCTAAATTCAGTTGATTCCAGATGTTTCCAGTGTCATTGTAAACCTTAAACTAAATTATCCGACTGCTAATATAATTATGGGTGGTGATTTTAACATGGTCAGTGATGAATGCCTTGATAGATATCCCTCCAGATGTAGCCTTAGTTCTTATAACCCTGTTTTAACTGATTTCTGTCGTACTCACAATTTGCTGGATCCTTGGCGCTTTAAATATCCTAACATGAAACAGTATTCTTGGTTTAAGCCAAATAATGTAGCAAAGTCAAGAATAAATTTTTGGCTAATTTCAGTTTCTATTATTAATTTTGTCAGTGATTGTTGTGTGTCAGCAGCTCCTCTTACAGATCATTCTGCTTTTAAATTAATTTTTAAACCTCCTGGTGTTAGCCGACACAATAAAGGATATTGGAAATTCAATTCTAATTTATTAAAATGCCAGTCATTTAATGAGGGTATTAGGGCCATGGTCTCTAATGTGATGTCTGATGAGTTAATAGTGTCCTATATCTCCAAATGGGAATATCTTAAATTTAAAATTATGGAATACTCAATTAATTTTGGTAAAACACTAAATCGAAGTAACAAATTATCTGCATCTAATATTATTAAAGAAATAAATGTATTTTATAATAAACATCACCTACACTCAAAAAAATTTACTTTCACCTTTGCCAATTTTACTTAATCCATTCATGTTTTGATTACTTAAAAAAATAAATTTAACAATGTGAACTTAATTTAATCTAGTTTATAAAACAAAAAAGTGTGTATTGTCAGCTTTACTTAAAAATTATTTGTTCAGCCAACATAACATTGTTGCATAAAAGTAACAGATTAATAAAACCAATACAGGACTTGCATCTCATTGGCTGAGGATTTAGCAGTGTATTATGGGTAATTGTTGTTCTGTCACCCTCTTGCAGAAGTGTAGCACCATTAGATAGGTATGTGAGTGATAGGTAAATGAGTAGATGAAATTGTTCTGATTAATTTTAGAACAAAACAAACAAATAAACCACAAGTTTTGAAATGTAACAATGCATTTCAAATATGTTCGTAATATATTTGGACTTAATAAATTCTCATTAGGGGGGAGGTGTTCCTGAAATGGCATTATTCAAATTTTATGTCATCATTAATTACATTTTTAATGTACAATTATCTCATTTAGTGCTTGTTGACTCTATTTGTTACAAACACGCCAGGTTCCACCTCCACACAATCACAGCGCACACCCTCACCTGAATACTAGTCATCACCACCTGCTCCTCATCACCCACTCATCAGCGCTGCACCATAAAAGCCACACACGCACTCAGTCATCATCCGGTCACGTTCGGCACTCAGTCATCATCCGGTCACGTTCGGGACAAGATCGGTCCTATATGCTTACTATTTGGACTAACACCTCTTCTACCCTCTCTCTAAGGATTGCCTCCAAAGATACCGATTCTCCTAAAGTGTGTGTGTGTGGTTCACCTACCCTTCCAGAAGTCACTACCTTCCCGGAACGGATCCCAACGCCCATCCACTCCTCACTACCTGCTCCTCTGCTTGTGTCTTTAATAAACCAACTTCATCTGTTACTCCTCCAGTGTGATCCGTAACACTACTAAGGTTTGTTAAATTTACTTAAACATATTTTGTAAAATGAACTAAATTAAAAACATTGTCCAAAACATTGCAAATTAGTTGGGCTGACACTATTAAATTAAGCTGTGCCCAACCATAGTAAATAAGTTGAATCTACCTTAATAAATTAAGTTGACCCAACAGAAGTACATTAAATTGGAATAACAGAATTGCATAATGCTGAAATAAAGCAAATTAATCATGTGGAAATGCTTTCCATGATTTTTTTGTTCGTTCAAAGAGTTATTTTTTTTGTGTACTGATAATGAAAAACGAAAACTACAAGGTCTTCAAAACAAACTTGATAATCTATCTTCGTAAAGCAGAAGGAGCTTTTATCAGGTCTAGGGCTAAATGGATTGAGGAGGGGGAAAGGAGTACTTCCTATTTTTGTCGGTTAGAAAAAAGAAGGCAAGAGAAACTTTCAGTTAAAGCCTTATTGATCCAGGGCCAAGTAATTACTGCTCAAGGTTCAATCACTAAGGAAGTTGTTTCCTTTTACAGTAACCTATATTCCTCAACCTTTTCTCTGGATGATACAACATCCTTTTTTGACCTTATTAAAGACTTTATTCCCCATATAGATGATGATTGTGTAGCACTGTGTGATGCAGATATTACATCTGATGAATTGGATAAAGCAGTAGGTAGTTTATCTCTAGACAAATCTCCAGGGTGTGACGGCCTCACTGCAAACTTTTATAAGCACTTTTGGAGCATACTTAAAGAACCTTTTATGCTTATGTTAAAAGAAGCAACAGAAAATATGACATTTCCATCCACCATGAAACAAGGTATAATAACTTTAATCCCCAAGCCTGATAAAGACCCTAAAATTTTAGATAACTTTAGACCCATTACATTATTAAACACCGATTATAAAATTGTAACCCTTATATATGCTAATAGATTAAAAAATGTTTTACACAAAATAAGTGAATCTCAATCTGGCTTTATGAAGGGAAGATCTATACATAATAATATTCGATTAGTGTTTGATATTCTAGATTATAGACCTCTAATAGAAGATGGTTTTATTCTCTTTATTGACTTTTATAAGGCATTTGACTCAATCGAACATCCTTTTATTTTTGATTGTTTAAGATTATTTGGTTTTGGAGATAAATTTCGAAACCTTATAAAATCTTTGTATGAAAATTCTAATAGTTATGTTTCCTTGCCAGGAGGTACATCACCAAGATTTTCCATCAGTCGTGGTATAAAGCAGGGTTGTCCTATTTCCCTATTTCTTTTTATTATAACAACAGAACTGCTTTCCATCTTTATCAAAAACTCAACGATAGCCCCACTAGAGGTACTTGGTCAGACACTTATCATCAGTCAATTTGCAGATGATACTGCATTTTTTATAAAGCAATTATCAGAAGTCCCCAAAATACTACAATCTATTCAATTTTTTTTCAAAAGCTTCTGGTTTAAAAATAAATCTGAACAAGTGTGAATTAATGCCAATCCATCAATGTCAATTAACTGAGGCTTATAACATCCCTATCTAGAGTTTAATATTTAGGCATGCTTATTTCAAAAGACTCCTCTGAAAATGAACTTATGAATCTTTGGAATACAATAGATAAATGTCAAATTAAACTCAACTCTTGGTTATTAAGATATAAGTTTATTAGGTAGAGTATTTTTGACTAGGATGGAAAGTATTTCTAGGTTAATCTATCCAGCATACACAATTGCGATTTCAAATAGAGGCAGAGATGGGACCAAGTCACACATGTGCAAGTCTCAAGTAAGTCTCAAGTCTTAACCTTTAAGTCTCAAGTAAGTCCCAAGTATTTTTTTCTTGGGCAAGTCAAGTCACAAGTTATGTCAAGTCAAGTCACCTTATTATTGTAATTTTAACTGCAGAATCTGATCTTAATAAAGTTAAAGACAAGATAAGTAACAGTAAATTAAAATAATTTGGATTTGCATTGTAAATACTCATGTTCAGTAAGATACATCATGGAATCAAACAAAATTTTAACTTCATAAAATTATTTATTTTTCACTTCTGCCAACAGAAATGTTTTACATTTTCAACATTGAGTCCATAAAACAAATAACAGCTAAACATCCAACAGACTCCTGAACACCCCCTCTCTCTCTCTCTCTCTCTCTCTCTCTCTCTCTCTCTCTCTCTCTCTCTCTCTCTCTCTCTCTCTCTCTCAAACAACATGACATTCGGCCAAGTATGGTGACCCATACTCAGAATTCGTGCTCTGCATTTAACCCATCCGAAATGCGCACACACACTGTGAGCACACACCCGGAGCAGTGGGCAGCCATTTATGCTGCCGCGCCCGGGGAGCAGTTGGGGGTTCGATGCCTTGCTCAAGGGCACCTAAGTCGTGGTATCGAAGGTGGAGAGAGAACTGTACATGCACTCCCCCCACCCACAATTCCTGCCGGCCCGAGACTCAAACTCACAACCCTTCGATTGCAAGTCCGACTCTCTAACCATTAGGCCACAACTTCCCCTCAAACACAGTTTACATACAACATTAAACTTTCTTACATTTCTCCCCTCTCTCTCTCTCTCTCTCTCTCTCTCTCAAGTTGCTTTATTGGCATGAAATTTGAGTTACAGTATTGCCAAATTTAGCATTTAGATACAGAATAAAATATAATTACAATAAAATACAATAAAAATAGCAGCAGCAGATAATATTTCTAATATTAATAATAGTAATTATATAGAATTAAGAATATAAAATAAAACAGTTGAATACAATAAATTATCCCTTTCGTATGGTGTATAAATATTTAGCAGCTATTGTGACTGCCGTCTCATTCTCTCCAAGTATATAGAGTAGTTTCTCCGAGTCATTTAGAGACAAGAATGAACGATTTTCTCTTGTAGTGCTGTATTTGGGACAGACAAGAAGGAAGTGTTTCTCATCCTCTGTTTGATTCAGCTCACAGTAGAGAGGATCCAGGGCCCCTTGTCTCCAAAAATTTGATTGATGAGGGTCATAAAAGCCATCTGTTCTGGACACCTGTTTGTACACCCCCCTCCCCTCCCTGTACACCCTCCAGTGACCTTAATATGAACTTATGAGCCAAGGAGGAATTTCGGAGGGTGGGAGAAGTTGTGGGAAGCTATGTGCTTTTTTTAAACTTTGAAAAGGGGCGAAATCATGAAAATGGTGCAAGGAAGATTTTATTAAGGTTTTAAATAAACAGTGTATTTCAAGAAACAGATTATAAACACATAGCAGCAATGGATACAATGTAATGATCGTTTTTGTAGTTGGAAAAGTGTAAAAACGTTGTTAAAGTTGTTACAAATGAAATAAAACTAGATTACTGGTTATTTATCTGATACAACCAAACGAGTCAAAACTATCAGATGTGTTTTCGTTAAGCAATACGTGAAAAAGATGTGAGAGCTTGTAGCATTACAATTTAAAAATGGTGTTTTGTTACCAGTTAGAAAATTAAGAAAACTAGGTAATAGAGTTTTAGCATTTGTACCTTACCTCAAACTGAAAAAAAGAAACGAATGTAAAGCAGCGATACAAACCAAGAAAGTAGGCGTTTTGTCACGAGGTTAGAGAAAATTTAAAACAAAAGAAAAAAGATGGTAGACATTACGCGGATCTAAAATAAAATACACCAGACCCCGTCTTTAAAACACCAGCACAAGATACTTGTCAAAACTATGTTGTACTTTACCACTAACTAAAATTTTACTGACAAGAGTTAAACAAAAGAAAAAAAAGATCTCACAGCAAAGTGTTATGACGTCTCTGCTTTACGTTCGCTTCTTTTTTTTTTTTTGAGTCGAGCTAACGTTACCAATGTTATAAACCAAGAAAGTAGGCGTTTGTCACATCGGGTGAAAAGTTAAAAAAAAAAGAAAAAAAATAGGTAACTTAGGCATTTACGCGGATCTAAAAGAAAATAGCCTACATCAGACAAGATACTTGTCAAATCTATGCAGTACTTTACCACTAACTACAATTTTAAAAAGCGAGACTGTTAGACGAAAGAAAAAAAAAAAAAGATCCTCCGGCAGAGTTGTGAAGCGTCCGTAAAACAACCTCCCGGCACCGATGAACAGTTAGAATGAGGCTCGGGAATGCTCCGGGAAAAAAAAAACACGCCTCCAGCGCTAGAGAGGGCCGGGCAGGAGGCGTGATAGTTTAATTATTGTAACGTTTAAATCTATTTAATGCTGCTAAGTAGTTTTTAATAAATAGACATCAGTCCTTAATTAGTGAAAACTTTATATCCGTTTAAACATATGGTCAATTTTTACTTTTTAAATGATGTAGACCTATACGATTTTTATTTACTTTTAGGCTAGTCTTAAAAAAAAAAAAAAAAACAGTTGAAAAAGCGTTATTTGTTTTTAATGTGTTAAGTTAATTACTTTAATCTACGACTAGTCTAAATTTAGACTATCTACGTCGATATATTTTTTTATTTTTGTCAAGCTTAATTTCTCAAGCTATGTCAATTAACACACACACACACACACACACTTTCCTTCTGTCAAGCTTGTGTCGCGTTATCTAGTAAATAAACCAGACGTCATCTCGGTCATCTCAAGCACCGAAACCCGAATGTGTCGGTGTCTGTGTGATTACAGGCGTCTACATATCAGTTAGCCATCAAGCGGTTGTAAAAACATCTAACAGGATTTGAAATGCTTGTAACTGGCTTGTGAAACTAACTAATTTCAAAGGGTGTTTTATATATATATATAAAACACACACACACACACATACTTTCCTTCCCCCATGCTTATTCTGTGAAACATTTCTATAGCCACATCTTTATTTAACAAAATCTAAAATGAGATCTGATTTATTGCTATATTAAATGCTTCTGTAAGTTGTAATCTTTCGTTGTCATATCTTTTACATTTTATTAAAATAGGTTCAACTGTTTCACAATATCGCATTTAACACAAAGTCCAGACACATGTATTTCATCTTATAAATAATGACTGATTAAGTGCAATGTGTCCAATTCTATGGCGAGATCTTCTCTTCTATTCCCAAAAATTCTCCATTCATTTCCAACCGGTCTTTGAATATTATATAAATGCTGGCATTTATTCTAACCAACCCATTTAATTTGACACGTATCTTTTTATTTTTATTTATTTTTAATTAGACCTTTTTATTTCTAATTTACTCATTGGAGTATTAAATAAGATGTCTGACATTTTAATGGTCCACTTTTATCTGGTCCACTACTTTCATTAACTATATGTGTGGGTATCCATACAAAATAAATCTTTGTTATTGCTTGTATTCTGAACAAACTCTGTAAAATGCCTGACAAAATGCTTTGTCTAGTAGAAGCTTCACCACTCTTTAAACTTGATAGTACTGAAAATGAGTCTGAACATATGATTACTTTGTGTTCAACCCCACTGAAGAGCCAAAAATATGACAATCATTTCTGTAGTATAAACGGACGGATGATTAGATGTTCTTTCTGGTATTCTATGCTCTTTATTTTTAATCTAAACATAAGACCTTGATGTTTTATTTAATTTTAATAAGTCACTCACACATACTTTAGTAGTCTAAACCCTTGAATACGTCTTTTATGTTGTCAATATTAACTTCTATCATTGCTATATCGTTGCTATATCAATTAAAACATGCGTTTAGGCAAACACAAATATTAAACAGGAATGAATGTGATATGTCAAGATGGGCTTTTCTTGCCAAAGAAACTTTTACAACATTACAGGAAAGGCTAAATATTTCATCTCTAGTAGTGCGTAGAAACGCGTCTGGTGTCTTTGTTTTAACTTTTACGACCATGTCAGACTTTAAAACATCTAAAGGTTTTTGGAGGGGGGTTTGCAACTCAACTGTAATCTAATTAGTTTTCCGGGGGTTCTGGTGTTTTCCGTGATCAAAGGGTGACAATTTCAACTTTATGGGTTAGACCTGGATAGTAAGTTTAGCTGAAAGTTCATCTACTGGTCAAAAGGATGTGAAATCTTTTAACAAGTCAGACCATAGAAAAATGTAGTTTAATTCGAATTAATTTAGTTTATTTTAGTTACATTTATAATTTTATTAACCCCTAGATCTTTCAACCTCAACATAGACGTACTGAGAATGCAAACAAGTACACAAACACAACCATACAATCATAAACACACACACACACACGCACACACACACACACAGATACAAATGTAGACATACAGAAAACATGAACATGTAACCAAACAAATACAAATATACACTCAAACAGATACATAAATACACAAACAAACAAACAAAATAGGTCACAAACACGAAAATACCTATATTAGATTGAAAATGAGTTGTCATAAGTTTTCTTTGAAACCAAAAGTGTTTGTTGCGACAAATGTCTCACAGAACTTTATACAATAGATTAGATGGCCTTTATCACTTTCCAAATGGGGTTGTTAACCATGATGTTTTTTAAAATAGATTAAAAAGTATTATTTTTTAGCTTTCATGTAGGATTCATGTCAGCACTCAAATGTTTTTAGCAAGAGTCCAGAGACAGATGAAAATAGATGCGTGAAGAAAAAAATGTAAGAGGTTTTTAATGACAGACTAGTTGGTTTAGATTGTTTAAAACAACTGAGTT